>NC_079362.1:7859928-7872428 GCF_029582105.1 Oenanthe melanoleuca
AAGAATGAAAAGGTTCCTTTTCCACGTGGTTGTGTGCTGTGAGAGCAGCCAGGCCCACACTCTGACCTGCCCCAGATGCAAAATCCTGCTGGAAGTGCCTGGGTAGGGCATTTCCCTTTGGACTCTGGGTGCTAAAACTGCCAATATTTTCATTTTGGATTCATGTATTTTAATGCAAAATGTGACCTGGTGTGTTGTCAGCTTATGACTCAGAAGCACTCAGCTATTAGCATGAATTTAGAAAGCTCCTCGAAAAGGAGATGTGTTTAATTAGGTGTCTGCTGGTCCTGCTGGGGCGGGCAGGCTCCTGGGAGGGTGCAGGAGGAGCTGGGGCGGTGCAGCTCGGGGGATTTGGGTCTCTGGTGGGCAGGAGAGTGTGGGCACAGAGAGCAGCCTGGGCAGACTCAGCTCGGTCTCCAAAAGTGATTCCTTCTCCTGTCCCATGTTACTATAATCTTAAACATAAAATGTGGCAAATAGATTAAAAAACAGCACTAAAGAGTTTATCTGGCTAGCAAACTGAAGGAGCTAAATTAAAATTGGTAATGGAAGCAGTGGCTGAGCCCTGTATATGGTTTTAAAATGTGCTGTGTATTTTGAAGAGCCTTATTCTCCAGCCTGCCTGGCCCTGCTGCAGTCTCTGAGCGTTGGTGGGGCTCTGCCCCTCTGCAGAAGGGGAGAGCAGGGAGGGACAGGAGAGCACAGCCTGGGGAGTGTCTCCAGGGGGATCCCCAAGGCTCTGGGGCTGTGCCCAGAAAGGGTCCAGGAGGGACAACGGCAACTGTGGGAAGCAAACAAAGATTTTGTTTTGTGGCTTCTCATGGTTCAACATAGAAATCCAGGTCAGGATCACCCAGGGCACAGCCTGTCCCTTGGTTTGGCCTGTTGTGTTGGGCTGATGTGACCAGCAATGTGAATTCTGTGTATCCCAGCAATGTGAATTCTGTGTATCCCAGCAATGTGAATTCTGTGTATTCCAGCAATGTGAATTCTGTGTATCCCAGCAATGTGAATTCTGTCCCATCTGCTGCAGCCAGCTGGGGCAGTGACCCTGATCTCCTGGCACACATTATCTGCTCATGGGCCATCTTTAAACCAGCTGGGCAATCATCTTTATCTTCCCACAGCCCATCCTCCCTCCAGGAGATATCTCCTGTTCATGGCCAGTGAGTCCCAGGGCATGACTGATAAAATTCCATCATCCCACTGGGAGATGCTCCAGCCAGGGGAGGAGCCAAGCCTTTCCTACCCAGATAAAAACTGACATTTGGGACACCAAGGCACCTTCTTTCCACTGGATTCCAGAGGAAAGCCAGACCTTTGCACATCATCCCTGGAGCTTCAGAGGAAACTGCACCTTCTCCAGGAGCACTGCTCCAGCTGAACCACATCTGCCCCTGCAGGAGGATGCAGCCACCATTGGATGGGACTGTGCCAACACCCTGACTGACTGACGGGTGTCAGCTTGGATTCTGACTCTGGCAGGGCTGGGATTGTTCTGTGTAATACTGCATTGCTATTTGAATTTTCCTAGTAAAGAACTGTTATTCCTAATTCCCATATCTTTGCCTGAGAGCCCCTTAATTTCACAATTATAATAATTTGGATTTAGGGGTTTTACATTGTCCATTTCAAAGAGAAGCTTCTGCCTTTATTGGCAGACACCTGTCCTCCAAGCCAGGACACCTGTGCAGCTCCATCATGCATGGGAGCAGCATTTCCTTGTCCCCTCCCTGTCCCAGCTCACGGGAGGACACCCTGTGCTGGGAGCCCCTCCACCCTGCCAGGCATGGAGACATGGCAAGGACACCCCTCTCAGCTCTGGGGTGCTGCTCTGCACATCCCGTGGGGCTGGGACCTCCCTCTGCTGTGCAGAGCTCCTGTGGCCCTGCTCCCCATCTCTCTGCTCCCCAAGGTGCTGCTCCCCAATCCCTGCACATCCCTCAGGCTGTGCAGCTCCAGCTCAAGAGTGGGTACAGAAGCTGGGGCTGGTTTTTGCAAATTCTGTGTAATACATAATAGAGTAGATTGGAATGGAATGGAATTGAATATAGAATAGAATAGAATAGAATAGAATAGAATAGAATAGAATAGAATAGAATAGAATAGAATAGAATAGAATAGAATAGAATAGAATAGGTATTACTTATGCAAGATCTATTTTGTAGAGTTATTTATTGCTCTCCTTCTGCTGTAATTTGTTCCATCATAATCTTCCCAGGGCTCTGTGTGCTTTTTCTTTTCTTTTTTTTTTCTCAGCATTTCCCTCCTACTCCTGCAGGAGTGATGGGTTCTAACATAGTTTTTCTGTTCTTTAGGGAAAAAGAGAGAGAATGTGAAAGACTGAATGCTATCTTTGTTTTCAAAATAATGCTGCAGTAATTAAAATGCTTGGAAAGTTGTTCTGTTCCCAGAAGTAATAAATAGTTTTGACTGTTTTGCCCCATTAATTGCACATTACTTAAATACATGTATTTTATAACATGCGTATTCACTCACCTGCTTGCTCTGAAAGTTAAATGCACGTTTGAATATGCATTATACCCTTTAATGCACAGTAATTATTTGGCACATTATCACAGGCTGCTCCTGAGCCAGCCCTTCCCGGGTTTTGTGTGGGCTCCAGGGGTGCTGGGTGCGAGCCCCGGGGCGGTGGGACCAGCACAGCTCTGCTCCCTCTGTGGCTGCCACAGCCAGCTGGGAGTGCTCCAGGGAGGTGGCTCCAGTTCCCTTTTCCCCGGCAGATCCCAGTTCCAGCTGCCCACAGTCAGTGCAGGACGCTGTGACAGACGCTCAGCTCCAGCAGCCCTTTTAGGAAACGCTGCTTCCACCATCTCAGCTGAGCACCTGCAGCCTGCCCAGCCGAGGGGAGCAGCACCGCCAGCGTCTGGGTCAGAGCCAGGAGGGGCTGGGGCAGGCAGCGCAGCCCGTGGTGGCTGTCACCCCCCTGTCACCCAGCCCTGCTCCGGCAGCCAGGGATCAACTCCAGCCCCCAGGGCAGCAGAATTTGTCAGGTTTTTGGGGACTGAGGGACATCCAGAGTGTCTGAAAGCTCCCCAGCCACGACCAGAACACCCAGTAACTGTGATCCCCCTGATCAGAGAGGAGAGGGGAGAGGGGAAAGGGGAAAAGGGGAGAGGGGAAAAGGGGAGAGGGGAAAAGGGAAAAGGGAAAAGGGAAAAGGGAAAAGGGGAAAGGTGAAAGCGGGAAGGAGAAAGGGGAAAGGGAAAGGGAAAAGGGAAACAGGAAAGGGGAAAAGGGAAAGGGGAAAGGGAAAAGGGAAAAGGGAAAGAGGAAAGAGGAAAGGGGAAAGGGAAAAGGGAAAGGGGAAACAGTAAAGGGGAAACAGGAAAGGGGAAAAGGTGAAAGGGGAAAGGAAAAAGGGGAGAGGGAAAGGGAAAAGGGAAAGAGGAAAAAGGGAAAGGGGAAAAGGGAAAAGGGGAGAGGGAAAGGGGAAAGGGAAAGGGAAAGGGGAAAGGGAAAAAGGAAAGGGAAAAGGGAAAGGGAAAAGGGAAACAGGAAAGGGGAGAGGGGAAAGGGATCCGCATCCATCCCCTGGCAGTGCCCCAAAGCAGAGGAGGCCCCAGCCCCACGTTCCCACCCTTCCCGCGCCCCCAGAGCCCGCAGGTCCCTCTGTCAGGCGGCTCGGGAGGGGCAGGGACCGCTCGGGCCGTGCCCGGCCGCGGGAGCCGCGGCTGGTGGCCGTGCTGCCAGCCATGGGTCCGGCTGCAGCTTCCGAGGAACAATGTGCTGCTACTGTATGGTACCAGATTGTACATCAAAACTATTATTTCCAACATCTCTGGCTTAATTGTAAAACTATAATACAAATGACATTGGGGGTTTGCTGGAGTTAAATTTTAATAGCAAGCCAGCGCCCTTTTAATGACATTTTATACATTTAAATTGGGCATGATCCCTTTGGGAACAGTAATTTTATTCATGGAGATTATGTCTAATTTGAATATAAAAACACCACTAAAAAGATATTGGATTTGCTATTTTTCACTTGCAGGAGCTCTGCAGCCCAATCCTCTTGACTGACTGGATTGAAAAAGCCCGACAGTCCCCACCCCAGCTTCCTCCAGGAAGGTGCAGGGTGAGATCCGTGTGAGCCCAGCCCCTCTGCCGGCTGGTGGCTCTGCTGGCTCTGCGTCCATCTCTCCAGGCTGTGGGGTGAGGCCAAGGGGAAGAGATCTGGGCTCTGCTCACACCCCGGGGCAGCTCTGTGGCCATCACAGGCCCAGGGAGAATCTTAAGGGATTTTTCCAGTCTGGCTTTCTCAGGCTTAGCCAGGATTTTTCCCAAGCTAGAGGCCTTTTTTTTCTACTGTAAACACAAGAAAAAGAAGTATAACAAAAGAAAAACACCTGCTGGATCCGTGAGAAGCCTGGGACAAGAGGTGTCTCCTTCTCTGACCAATGAACTGTCTGTGTCTTGTTTTTCACGAGCTGTCTTATTTAAAGCAATGGCTTCCTTCATTAAACTGCTCTTCCTTGCTGTTTCTTGCACCATGCAGGAGGTACCATGTTACGTAACCCCCTTTGCAGGGGCACAGCTGCCCTGGCGGCAGAGGAGGGTCCGGCACCTCTCTGCTCCTGGCAGGGACAGCGGAGCCGCCGGGCGATGGTGGCACGCAGGGCTCTGCAGGGACCGGGTGGCACAGCCGGACCGGGGCAGGCGGACTCGCGGGGGGCTCCTGCAGGGGCCGGGCTCCTCCAGGGACGATGCCGAGCAAGTGTCACCCGCTGGGGAGTCCCCGGAGTCTCCCGGGCGCGGTGTCGGGAGCGGAGGGCGAGCCCCGCTCTGCCCGGTCCGTGCGGGACCGGCGGCCAAGGAGCGCCGAGCTCGGCTCCTGTCCCCGGACACCGCAATGAACCCGCAGCGGTGGCAGCACCCCTGGGCTCCTCGGGGCAGAGCGGGGCGCCGGAGGGAGCCCGAGCTGCGGGGCTGCGGGAGCGGAGCAGCCCCGACCCGCCCTGGCTGCGCGCCCGGCCCCGCACCGCGATAACGGCGCTCGGCTCCGACGCCGCGTAAACTGTTTGGCCTTCGGACAAGATTATTTCTGCTCGGAACACGATTGTTATCACTTAATTGAAAATAATTATCCAATGCAAATTGGCTTCAGGTTGGCAACGGGGCTGGGGAGGTGGCGCGTTTCAAGCTGTCCTGAGCAGAGCCGAGAGGGCGAGAGCCGGGGCTGTCCGCAGGGCTGGGGGAGGACACTGCAGGGACAGCGTCCCCTCCAACCCCTGCAGCCCTCCAGGAGAGCGGCGGGGCCATCCTGCCCAGCGCAGACCCCGCCACCCTCTGGCTCGCCCTCCCACAGCCGCCACCGGCAGGGCAGGAGCGCAGGGGCTGGAACCGAGAGACCCCGGCTCAGGCGGGACGGTGCTCACCAGCCTGGACCCCTCCAGGTATCTGCACCTGGGATTTCATCGCAGGAGGACGCAGGTCCTGCTGGAAGAGCCCACATGAAGGAGGTGGCTGGTGCCAGAGGGGGCTGGGGCACAACTGGGGTGTGGAAACCTCTGGAGAGCTCAGCGGGATCAGCTCTGACCCAACCAGGACTCAGCTGGGCTTGTCCCTCCTCTGCTGGACTTGCTCTGCCCACATGCAATCAGCCCATCACTCCAAACCTTGCCTGCCTCTGTGTGCTCTTGCCAGCGAATAGAGGGGAAATGAGTCTGTGAAACTTGCCCCGTCCCAAATCCCTCGGTGCTGCCAAACCTTCCTCCCCTGCCTGCACAGACACTCCCTGGGCCGTGGTCACCCCAGCACCTCCTGCCTGGCAGATCCCTGCAGACACTCTGCCCCTGGCATTGCCTCTGCTCCCTCCTCCTTGTTTTCTGCCTGAATGGATTTGGATTAGACAAGACCTTCCCCAAATGCACACAATGTCCCTGCCAGTGCACAAATACACCAGAGAATACCAGCTTTCCACAACAGTATTTCTATGATTTGACCAGACTGGCACCAGGTTAATTAAAAACCCCACAATATTTAAATGCAGTTTCATCAGAAGTGCAAAATGCCTCCATAAGAATTTCTGCCAGGACTTTTCAAACCCCGCAAAGCACAATTAGACACAGTCAAATATTGCCCTGGTTAAAGACTATTAGTTTTCCTTACATTTGTCATGAATTAATTTTTTTCCGGCTGTATCAACAGTGTTTCCTTTATAAATACAACTGTCTCCTTTACATTGAAAAATTAAATTTGCTCTGATAATGAACTGAGGTGCTAATAATCATTTTGCAATGCAAAAACAGTGCAATTACTGGCTGCTGTGCCGTGTGGTGCCACGGTTGGTTGTCACTGACCCTGCCATTGTCACCCACAGCCCCATCCAAGGTGCAGCACGGGCATGCCCAGCCTTGCTGGGAGCTCAGGTGTCAGTGTCCACCTGTCCAGGTTAGCTGGTGCCCTTGAGCAGCTGGTCAGTGACACGTGGGGTGAATCAAGGTCTGGCAGTGGGATGGGGCCAGGCTGAGCTCCAGGGTCGGTGTGGTCACTGTGTCACTCCCTGCACACATGCAGTGAAGTGATGGTCCCTGCAGACTGCATAGAGAGACTGGTGTTTGGAGACAGGCTCCAGGGAAAGCAACACTCCAAGGAGGAGCCAACCTGTGCTGTGTCACAAAGACACATCCAATTCCCTCCCCAGGTGTACCACGGACACAGACACCTCAAATCACAGAACTCCTTTCTTCAACCTCCCTGTGTAGTGGCTGCAACACATGATGGACCCAATACTCCCTTCTCCCCTCTTCACTCCTGGGACACCTGCCCCCATTACCCAGCAAGACTCTGACCTTCTATCCACCCATCCTGTCTCCTCTCAGGGCTGGGGCTGAGCTGCAGCCCTTTGTTTATTCACGCAATGTAGGTTTCCTCCTGCTGCCTCACCAGTGCACATCAACTGTGACCTCCAGACACCGTCCTCTCCTGGGATGAGCATGTTTTTCAGTCCCAGGCATCTCTGGAGTAAGGACTGACAGTTCCTTCAAGGAGGGGGGAAGCAGGCAGCAGGAGTGACAGGCTGAAGCACATTGTGGTTAAATGGAATAAAGCAGAGCTGGATGGAGCAGCTCAGTCTGCCAGGCCTGGTGCAGGATTCTTGCAGTGCTGCCCTTTCACAGCACCTGACGTGCTGATATTGATGGTGCTGGGAAATCCACCCCTTTTTGCCATTTTCCTTGTCCTCTCCTCCTCACTGACTAAACAATCTCCTGCTGCTTTACTCTCGTGCTGAGCTCTCTGAGAGCCATCAGTGCCCCACAGAGCCCTTGCAGGGTGTGCTGGTGGCACTGGTGACACAGCTGGTGACAGCTGGTGCCAGACACAACCTGCTTTGTACCAAGTGGTGCAAGCCAGAGCTGCAGGCACCAGTTCATGTCACACCTGGTTTACCCAGGTTGTGCTTTCCATCAACAAGCCAGCCTTGTCCATGTCCCTCTTTCCTTGCTGGCAACATCAGCCAGACCTGCCAGCTCTCCCCTGAATGCCCTGGTGGGTGCAGATTTCTGACACTGGTCAGTCCCGGAACTCCCTGCCAGGACCCAAACCCCTGGTCCATGCCCCAGGCTGGGTGTGCCACCCAAGCTCCAGTGTAAGTCACTGTGCCCCAACCCCTGCTCACCAGCACACACCAGGCTTTGGACAACTCCACGCAGGGTCCAAGGTAAAATATTCCTGCCTGAAGCCACTGAGCAGCAGAGAAAGAGGCAGGAACTCCCTCCTGCCATGCTGGACAGGGACCTGGTGCTCAGGACAGGAGTTAGGAAGAAGTCTGGCCTGCTCCACCCTCAGGCACTGCACGTGGATGGTGGAAAGGCTCCTCTCTGAGCACAGGGAATGCACTCACCTCAAGACAAATGAGCTGGCCAGATGACCCAACAGTCCTGAAAACAGCCCTCAGTCCCTCCTCCCAGGTTTGTGCTGGCCTGGCTAGAGGCCAGTGGTGAATCTTGCTCAAATGAAACAGAATTCAAAACCAAAAAGGATGTACAACACAGCACTTGGGAAAAGTTCCATGTTGAAAACAAGTCTTTTCAGGGGTGGAATTAACTTTTTTTTTCAATAGGGCTAAAACTGATCTGCTTTTCAGTATCATCAGGAGTTTTACAATCAAGCAATAAATGAAGTTAACCAAAACTTAATTTTTGTTGCCAAGGACATGGTGAAGCCAAGCTAGACATTAGGTGTGCAAACACTGTGCAGGTGTATCCCTGTCACAAGCCCCTATGACACAGGATGGCAGAACACCTCTGTTCCCACTGCTGAGTTTGCTAACAAAAACCTGAAGGATTTAGGGACTACTGGTATGGGATAACACTGGCATAATGAGTCCTCAATTTTCTCTTCCAGACACCATTGCAGGGTATAAATAGTCTCTAATTTTGATACAGGACTACTCATGAGGAGAGGACTTTTACCTCAGTGACACTGTGCTGTCTCCATCAGCTGCTCACTAAGGAGTGGTACAGCAGAGAGCAAATCACAGAGCAGCAGGGCATGGATAATTTTCTTTTCACAACAGCAGAGGATAAATACATTACTGTTTTCCTTTACTCTTGCCAGTGGTGATGTGGTTTCAGATCAGGAAAGAGACCATGGTGCTGTTTTCAATTATGTTTGGAATGCAAGGAAATGAGGTACAAAGCCAATTTTTCATATTTCTCATGTAAAGTTTTATTTGTGTTAATCCTGTGATAAAGCATTTTATTCTTACAAACAACATGCTGAATTCCAGTGTACAAAAATAACTGTTTTTAAAGAAAAAAATTAAATTTTAGCACAGTGTGACTGGAACCAAGTATGTTCTTCATATCCCCCTCTTTACTCCAGAAACAATTTCCACATCAAAAGGAACAAGGACAGATTCAGTGTGAGATGCAAACTCTGTTTCAGGCCCAGCTGCTCACTCCTGCTCTGTTGGAAAGGACAGGGATGGAGCCTCAGAAGCTGAGCCCTGAGGGCAGTGGATGATGGCACAGCAAAGGCTTGGCTGCCTCTTCCAGGGGGGAGGGAGGTGCCCAAAGTCCTCCCACGCTCTGGAGAGGACCCAGGGCTGAGGGGATGTGCTTTACACCCATCCCTCCCTCCCACCCTGAGCCCCCTGACCCAAATCTCACTGACACTGGCCCCAGAGCTGCTGTGCCCCAACAGCACAGCCACATCTCACTGGTGAAGAAACAAACCCTGCCAAACCCAGTGTGCCCCCACATCCCCAAGCAAAGGAAATAAACATAGAGCTACTGAGGAGCACGGGGTGCTGCCTGCCCTGGGGACAGCCCCCACAGAGGGAGGGTCCCCTCTGGCTGTGCACTTGGACAGGGTGATGGTGCCCAGCAGGCTGGGTCAGGGACGGACTGGAATTCAGGGGCAGGGAGGGACAGGAACAAAGAGCCAGGGAGTGCCAGTGCTACCTGCCATCACCAGGATTTCTGTTTGGACCTCTTCTTCCGCTGTTTTATAAGGAATAGATTGTCCCTGCTGTCAGGACTTGCGTTTTTCTGCTTTTTCCATTTCTTCTTCCTTTTGGCACCTTCTACAGGCTGCTGCACAGACATGGCCTTGCTGCCTGGGAATGCCTGGAAAAGGGACTTGTGGACCTTGCTGCCCTTCCAGCCCTGCTGCTTGCACCCTCGAGGGAAGTCCTCTGGTTCACAGTGGATTTCAGCACGCCTCTTGTGCTTCTTTTCCTGGGCTTTCTTTGTCTGGAACACCTTCATCTTCTTCTGCTGCTCTCTGTTCTTGCTGTGCTTCCCCTGCTGTTCTTTCCAAAGTTTTCTCTTTTTCTTGTGGCTGGGCACCTCAAGCTGCTCTTCCTGCAGTGGTGTTTCAGCCTGCTCCGGCAGAAGGCCAGCTTCCTGCAGGTCTGCAAAGCAGAGTGGATTATTTCAAAACCTAAAGAACCTAAAACCTGGTGCCTGAGCCATCACAGCTCTCCTTAGTTATGTATGAAGTTAGACAAAAATTTATCTCTGGCAGATTTTTTCACTGTGGGTTTTTCCTGTCATCACACTAGAATCTTAACAAATCGTGATTTAATCCCCTTCCTGCTTTTTCATGACATTTTTAATGTCAGCAGATTTTTCAGAATTAAAACACCTGACAATGCTGACTGAGTGACTTTGACACAGTCAATTTCCATGATAGACACGGATGAGTAAAATCACAAATCTTTTACTACCACCAGGCTACCTGTTCAAATCCATGCAGCCTTTCCCAACGCATAGAAATAATCCCACAATGTTTCTACAAAGCACAAACACAGAACTGAAAGGTGGGAGGGAATCTCCCAAAACACACTGTACCTGCCACCTTTCTTTTCAGCCTCTTGGCTCTCCTCCTGATATCACACTCATCATCATAGTAGTAGACGAAGGGGGAAGTGGGGCACATGTTCCCCTGCATCCGCTTCTCTGGGCACTCCTGCAAAACACATCCCAGGTCACGAGGGCTGGCTGGGGCTGCTTCCCTGCAGGAGACACGGGCCAGGCCCCACAGGTGCTGCCTGTGCCTGTGCCCAGCACTGGCATTTCTGTGGGCAGCTGGCAATCCCTCCTGCACTCTGAAACACCCCTGCCTTCCTGAGCTGCCACACACCTGCTACACCCCCAGAACAGGTGAGCACCAGCAGAGCTGCTGGCAGGCTGCTGGACACAGGGATGTGAGGTTATTAACCTCTGGAGCTCCTGCCTCCTACTTTGTTTGGTTATCTTAAATAAGCAAAGCAGCCAATGGTTGCTAAAAGTTATTTATTACAAAGCACATCAGTCTCAAAGGCACTGGCAAAAGCAAAAGCCAATGGCTAAAAGCACCAGCTCTCCCTAATGCATGCTCTTATATAGAATCTGCCCAACAAACTAAGATACAAACTAAGACCACCACTCCTTAACCTGTTAGAATTCCAGTTTCTTAACATGCCAGGTTACATACAAACTATGCATACAACATATCTTGCTTGACCTGGAAAAAATGTAAGCAGTATTCTTACTAAAGCTCTATTATGTCTAAGCACTGTCTAAAATTACATTCCTGGAGCCTCCACTGAAAAGATTAGTAAGTTTTTCAACCTTCACTAGAACTCGCACTTCTACTCTGGCATTTGAACCTTTTACTTACTAAAAGCACTAGAGCTCATACTAAAACTGACTTACTGACTCACTTACTTATTCTAAAACTTAAACTTACACCTCTACCTTATGTGTGAGTGGCTTAAAATACTTCAATGCATCCAAAGGTTTTAATTCAATCCCTGCACTCTGATTTCTCTCTGACTCCAACACAGGGACACCTGGCACCTGGGCTGCCCTGGGTGAGGCTCCTGCACAGGCACAAACCACAGGCTAATCTGCAGCAGGGTGCTCTGCACGTGTCTGTCAGGGTACAGAAAGGGAAAAGAAAGAGGAGGAGAGCCCTGAGCAGACAGGTAAGGAGAGGAGGGGCTGACTCTGGCATCACAAGTGTGCCAGCCTATTTCCCAAACCCTTGGCACAGAAATGTAAGTTCTTTCACTGCTGTACAGTTTTATCCATGTCTTGAGAGCTAGGCTAACAGGGACACTTCCTGTGATTCTGCCTTTTTTCTGGGTACCATGTGACATTGGCAGGTGCTTTATTTTCCTTTATCCTCCTTGCAAACTGCTTGTTACCTGCTGTGCTTTGCTTCACCACCTTTCTCTTCTTAGATACTGCTGAGATCATAGAAACACAGAATTCCACAATGGCTTGGCTTGGTAGGGACCCTACAGATGATCCCATCCCACCCCAGCCATGGCAGGGATCCAGGGGCAGCCACAGCTGCTCTGGGCACCCTGTGCCACCCTGCCCACCCTCACCACCAATCTCTCCCTGACAGCTACTCCAGCTCTTTGGAGCCTTTCTGGTGACACCTGGGCCTCACCAGCCTCCAGGAGCTGTCAGAGCTTTTGCTCCCCTGATGCCTGCACCACGGACCAGCAGCTTTCCTGCTGCCACCACTCAGTGCCACCCCAGCCCTGTCCCTGCCGGCTCCTCTCCCTTCCACAGGCACAGCACAGCAGAGAGGCACTTCTGACGTATTTTGCATTTCTCAGCTTCTTTTTGGCATCTGCTTGGCTGAAATTTAGTGCAGGTTCAGTTTTCCTGCAGGTGCGTTGCCTGTTTTAGGGAATGGTGTGCACATGGGCAGATCTGGTGTCTCTTGTGTTGCTATCAGTTTATCCCCCCTCATTCAGACATTGCTCACGCTGTTTCTGCTCCTTGTACACTACCACAAATACTTTCTTATCTTCCTCAACTTTGAGAGACATAAAATGTCCATGAGTTGCTTTCTTTCCTTTCTGATTTTCAGTTTCTACCATTTTCAATCTAAGTACTCACTATCAGCTCCTCACACATAATTCCTAATTATTTTTAAAAGCAGCCTTAATAATAACTTAAGTAATCAATTTACAGCATTCCTAATAATTACTCTTTATTTTTACAGCAGCCTTACTTGTGTGCATGTAT
>NC_079362.1:8177428-8302205 GCF_029582105.1 Oenanthe melanoleuca
AGAAGAATACCCCAGACTTCTACAGCAAATTAGAGGTTTTAGATATATGCAGCACTTTTCAGAGTTAAGTTTTCACTCGAGTTCAGTCGAACTTCTTATAAAGTCTGTATGTTGGATTATGCCTCTCGTAGTGCTGGTTGCCATTTGCTGTTGCCATTTCATTTAATCAGAAGTACTGTTAATCTGATACATGTTACTCTTTTCCCAGATTTATATTGCCATATTAGTCAACTTCATTACTTAAACATGTACTTGAACAGCCACCCAATTCTAGTACAGGATACCCTTGGATATAATACAGGGGATCAGAAAAAGAACAAACCTCAATAAGTTGCTTTCTATTTTTGCAGAGACTGTGACAAGCTTCTTTACAGCCATCAGAAAGAAATGTCAGGCAAACTATGTTCTTGTCATAAGCCCATTGCATTGCATCACATCACAAACCTCTGAAAAAGCCTGGCAATGTTGCTTTCCAGAGGAGTTCAAATAGAAAAAATATTTTTGGTGTAAATGCAAATATTAGTGCAGTTAAAAATTGTTTCCTTGATTAAAAGGTGGTTCTAGCCACTAGAAGAAAAAAATACCACTGCACGTTCCTGGCGAGTTCTGCAGGAGAAGAGAGAGTCATTAATCCTGTTTAAATTTGCTAGAACCATAAACACATATAGGCATAAAATATAATCACTTGTCTTTTTCTTTAAAGGTCCAGGAACCAAAGTGTTGGAAATTATCATCCAGAAAGTACTGAGCAACCACTTTTGACATATACAGGACTTCTGATCTTTTCAGAAAATTAACAAAATCAGACATTCGATTTTTAATTGGACAGAAATTGTGTAATGTGATGTAGGCTTTGCATTTCTTTTAAGGAAAAGTTAGATTTCATTTTAAGGAAAACAATGTTTTTTTCCAAGCTATGTAATATTTTCTAGACAAATCTTATGGTTTTTTGTAAATATTTTCTTAATTTTGTTCAATTTTATGATGCTATTCACTCTACAGCTCTTGGACTGGCAAGGGGTCACCTCTTTTCATTCAAAGTCTGCACCCTGTCCTCTCAGAATGGGTCTCCATTTGCTGCTCTGGCACAGCCCACCCTGCCCACCCATCCTGCTCTTCCCACTCTGCACACACCGTGCAGTGAGTGGTTTTGAAGTGCACAGCAAGCTACCCTGGTTGACACTGGAGAGGCATGGGGAGCTTCTCTACCCTAAGACAGCCTGGTACTGGGTGTCTCAGCATCTGGAGGAGCTTTTTCACCTCACTGCTCACATGTACCTGCTGTGCTGCAGTCTTCTACACCAGTAAAACCTCCCACAGCCCTCAGTCCCTGCCATCCAGAGCAGCTGTACTGTTAGCCACGCAACAATCATGCTATTTTAAACATGTGCCCCCCACCAAGCTGCTTCAAGGTGAAAAGACAAGAAAAATCACTAAAATCTTTAATGGTGCTTCTGCAAGGGTTTATGAAGGAACCTGAGCATACTCTAACCTGTACAGCCCAGCGGTGTCTTTCACACGGGTGGAAGGTTCCAAGTGTGGTTTTAACTGTGCTTACTTCTCCACAGCATGGGAATGCCCAGCATCCCTGGCACTAGCTGTGGGGGCAGGCAGTGTGAGGGGCCACAGCACAGTGCTCCCCAGAGGTGCTGCAGCCAGAAACCAGAGATCAGTCCCCTCTGACAGGTAACTGATTGGATTAGGAGTCTTGTCTGACAGCTTGTCTGCTCAGCCACACGGGCTCATCAACCTCTCTGTTCTGCCTGCTAATAAACTCAGCTCGTGGGACCATTCTGCTTGATGATCTCTCCTTGGGGAGTTTTTAAGGCTTTGCTCTGTGAAAACTACTTGGAGTCTATTAAAATTGCAGCTCTGCTGTTGTCATGTTGTCCCGGAGAGTCATGGGAGGTGCCTGTCACCCAGGTGGAGGTGACTATTACATATTCAAGTGAAAAAACAATCCTTGCTTTGGGAAGAGAACCATCCCCACAAGCAAGCATAATGGAAGGTGCTTATCTGACACTTTAGGGATGAGCCTGAGGAAAGCAGACAGTGTATCACTGTTTCCTCCCTCTGTTGCTGAAAACACCTGTGTTGCCATTGTTGAAGGGATTAAGCAAATGGACGGCTGTTGTCTCTGGGCTCTAGGTCAGAGCTGCTGCTGCTTCTGCTCCTCACCTGCGGGTGCTGCCTCAGGAGCAGGAACTCAGTGATGGGCACCTGTTGGGGAAACTGCCTGCTCCACAACTTTGGAACCTAGCTGTGGCAGAGTTCCCTGCTTTCAGGGAATTCTGCTTCAATACTTCTACATATACCTGCAATCATCTCATAAAGGACACTGCCCGAATAAATCGGAAGACAGCAGCTGTGGAATCTATAGTATCTATAGAGGATGTATAAAAAAAGTCACAGTTTAAATTCTTTTCTTGGATTCACCTTTGGAGAGCTAAGGGGAGGCAGCCTAAGAAGAGCTGAATGGGGAGAAACAAATTTAAATCTTCCAGGCTGTAAAGCTGCTGTGGCTTTTGCCTCAGCCACCACAATGAAAGGACCATAAACTCCAATATTTTTTGTTGTTTAAGATAAAAAAGTAAATGAATGCAGAGTCTCAGGCTTAGTTGATGGAAAATATTACAGTGAGATTTCAAGTTTTGTTTTCGTTGGGTAGCCAGTAGGGGCAAATTCTGAATCTGTGTTAGGCTTGAGAGAACGTTCTAGCATCCTGGTATCAACAAGGCTTCAGAAACATTTGTGCTATTCAAATGTCCAGAACATTAATGATGCATTTGAAAAAACTCAGAAGGAATGAAATGTCTGACTAGCTAGATTAAATTATATACCTGATTTAAAATTATCAACAGGAAGTCTTGGCAGCTACAGAGATCTGTTCTTCCCTTTGCAAAAGTCCATCTAATTTTTTCCCAACAGAGCCACAATAACAGTTGTGGCTAACGCTATTATAACAGTTATATAACAGTTTCCCCTGTTATAACAATAACAGCTTCCCCTAATGTGTAGTCCTGTCTGGAGAGATGGTTCATGTCTGGAAGGTGTCCCTGTGTGTGTTCTCACCCACAGACCTTGCAGTTTGTAGTGCCGTCTTGGAGTGATTCATAATGATAAAGTATCCCAAAAATCATCTGATGCCTGCACATTTAATTCTTACTGTATCTTTAAGACCCCGCAGTTGGGAATCTCAGGGAAGGGGAGTTGGCTTTTTTAAAAAGCTGCCCACCCAGGCTCTGGCTCCCTCACGGCTCAGAGCAGGGTGTTCTGAGGTTCCACTGGGTTCCTGGCGGTTCACTTGGCGCTCAGGCAAAGGTTTCTTTTTCCTTTTTTTTTTTTTTTTCCCTTGTGGTTTTGTTTTGGTTTTGGTTATGCCTTTTTTTTTTTCTTTTTTCCTATTTTTTTTTTTTCATGGCTTAAAAAAAAATTCAGCAGTGATTTTTGGGGGCTGCTTGAGGGAGGATTCTGCAGCTGCCTATTCAGGAGCTGACATCACCACTAACAGTGTTGATCTGGGAGAAGGACACCAGCAGTGACCCCAGCAGAGCCACCCTGCTTTGACTACTCCTGCTAGGAGAATGACAGGAGGAACAGAGAACAATAAGCATTTTCTCTGCTTACCACTAGCAATCTTCCTCTTCAAATACCTTAGATATTTAGAGAAGAAATGCAAAACGCCAAGTACTGTCATTGTGTTATTCCAAGTTTTCACCAGTTCAGAGAGACAAGCTCAGGTCTTGCAGTTCAGGTGCTAGGCCTCTGCACACTCTGCACAGCCCGGCCTAAATGTAAAATTCAGGATCCTTTGCTTCTTGTATCCTTTAGCTGCCTTGTTGCTGTGATGATTGTGACCACCATGCTCACACCAGTAATGTCATTTCAGCTTTAAAATTAACCCATATTCACATCCATTGTATAATTTCTATGCATCCTTAAACATAGCTCTCTAAGGTAAATTTCAAGTCACAGATCCAGACAAATGTTTTCTGAGGTTTGTCCCTGAATGTGAATAGGTGATCAAGGTGTTCCATCCCTTGATACAAATTGATTAGGAACAGATCTTAAACCCTCTGCTATTTGCACACCCTTTCACTCAGTCTCTCAGCAGACATCTTTTGGAGGGACACCCCATCCTCTAGAATGCTCTGGAGCAAGTCCAGACATGTCCTATAGCTGGGAAAAGGTTCCTTGGTGCTCTACTCATCTGTGGTGGCAAGTCCTGGTCCACACTACTGTGATAGGAATGAACCTGATGGACAAGTGCAGCCTGGGCACACTGGAGAGATTGCAGGTAATGAGAATTGCTGCAGTTGTTCTCCTGGGCTGTTGATGGGAAAAAGTCTTGCAGTGGACAGGGACACTGGGCAAGTTGCTTCAAGGGGACAAAATCTGGCATCAGCCCTGGGGCCACCAGCCCCCATGGCCTCTCTCTGTTCTGGTTCCCAAGCCACCTCTGTTCTCCATCTCCCTCCTGCCCAACTTCAGGTCAAAGACAGTAGCAGTGACCCTCTCTCACCCTAACATAGGAAGTGGGGATCCCGAGCACCTGAGGCTCATGCCAAGACTCTCAGAGCCTGGCCACCTCATGGAGTCCCTCCTGGCTGTCTGGCATGGATCCTCCATGCTGAGAGGCTGTTGGCCTCTGGGGAGCTCACCTACCGCCTGCCGGCCTGGCACTTTTATCATGCACAGTAAGAGGAGACATAATCAATTCCCCAGTTGGCACTTTGCACTGAATACACACTTTTTCAGTCTGATAGCAGGACTAAATTAGTTATTTAGCAATGAGACCCTAATTTAAAGTGAGCAACTGCCCTGACAGGGATCATTGTTCAAGACTGTCCCCCCTTTGCTTTCAGATGAGAGGCCCACCAATCCATGGAAGGGGATAAATAGACAATTAGAAAATAGATATATTTTGTTAGTTCTACAAAGCTCCCTGGTGCTGTCAGACTCACAATAAAGGGGGCTCTGGTAAATTGGTGGGCAATGAAAGCCAGCTGTACAGTCATCACTCCTACAGACACAAAGCCATATGTGGCCATTTACAGAACATCCCTGAAAATAGATGGAGCCAATAAGACCGGGGGAACTAAAAATACTTGACAAAGTTGGCTGCTCTTCATTTAACAAGAATAAAATATCTAATGGCGTGTAATAGAAGCCATCAATCACTCCTGAGTAAAGAACAGGCTTAATACTCTACTTTCAACTATTAATGCAAGTTTTTATTTATCTGTTGTAAGTCAGCAATTAGTATCTACTGTGTGAAGCATGGTGATGTTGTGCAATGGCTCACAAAAGGCATGGGCTTAGAAAAGGCATGGGCCCCACAGCTGCAGAGATATCCAGGCTCAAACATGGCAGGGGTGAGAGACACAGACATGATAAAGAAGGCTGAAGGTGAGAAACTGCCTCTTCAAAAATAATGAGATATCTGTGAGCACTTCCTAGCAATTATTCAATTTAGGCTTTCAAGCAAGATGACATTTCTTCTTTTTACTTATTTACTTTTACTATTTCTAGGAAAGGACACATGAATAGGTATGGGAAAGTCTTTCAGCTTCCTGCTTATTACTGATAAATATTTTTAGTGCTTTTCCAGGAGATAAGGATTAGAAAGTTGAAAGCTCCTGACAAGTCCTCAGTTCTGCAAAGTGGGACTGTGGTGTGGAATCTGTGCAACTCATGGAAATCAGACATGAGATGGAGCTAAGTCACACCACACATTTGCCTTCAAGGTGCCTGCAGCATATGCATGCCACTGGTGATTCATCACAGCTATTCTAAGAAACTATTTCTTCACATAAGCAATCAGCCAATCAAATGCCAAGTTTCATCAAAATAAACTCAAATGTTTTTGCCTTGTGTTACCACTGCTATAAAACAGGACAAAGTTGCTACAGTGCTTGGAAATTGGTATTTAACAACCACAGAGCCATGGCCTCCTCAAGAGATAAAACATGCATCAGCAAGTCAGATGGCATTGGCTGTGCACATGAGTGCTCAGACTCCACCCTGTACTCTTGGGGTCTTTGCCTGCCCCTAGACATGGCATATGCTGCAAGGTAACTGTCTACTCTCTTGCCTTTTTTAGTTGCTTCCACAGGACAAAATCTGTAATTTATTTTGCAGAATAGCAAATGTCACATCCTATGAGTACATTGTTGTACAAAATGCAATACAGTAATACTGGATAAAAGTGACCTTCCATAATGGAAGTGTCCTATAGAACTAATAGAAAATGATAACCAATAGCTTTTACCAGATAATTATATCCCTCTTCTAGAACAGTTTTAAAAGCCAAGGACATCTCTACCCATAACTGTGCACTCTAGGCTTGTTAGGTGTGAGCCTTTTCTTTTCTCTTTCTATTCCATTACAGCCAAATTAATTTAATCTCTATCTAAAAAAATTCACATTGGTATTGTCAGGGATTCAGACACAAGGCTTAACCTTTTGACTGTGATTAACTGGCTCCTCCTTTCTACATGTACCAGAAACTTAGAAGATTGCAGTCTTCCAAATCTAGCTTATTTGATCTTAAATCTATTATGTTTTATTTTTATGAGGATTGCTGACTGGGTAAAAAATGCAGAATTCTTTATAAATATCTACAGCCACCCATGAATGCAGATTTGATATGTCCTCTACCAGTGTAGGGTGCCATTCCAAGCTGAAGCCTCTTTTGCAAGGGCTTTTTGGTCTGCTTTTGAAAGATTCCAGCAGCAGCATGTGGTAATGGCAGTAAGTGAAATGCACACCTCCTGATGCATAGTTATCTGTATCAGAACAGAAAAATCATTTAGGTTCATTTGTATGATTATGACTTTTTGATTAACCTTTTTTTTTCCCCTTTCTGTTCTGTACATAGTAGCAGGACCGTCTCCTCTTTTAACTTTATCATTTTAATAAACCTTGCCATGCCAGCAGCAACCCAGAAACCATTGTGACCTGCCCATGACCACCTGAGCCCTATTTAATTGATTTAATGAATTTACCTTATACAATCCTTGAAAGCAAGTTTAATCAAATCCGTTTGATACATCAAAATCTCAGTGGCCATTCTTGTTACATCTTGGTGGAAGAGGTGAGTGTGTGAGTATGTGTGTGCATGTGTGGGTTGTAAAAGTTCTTGGGTATGTCTTTTTCAGAGGAAATTAGCTTTTTTTCTATAACCTTTGCTAAGTGAAACCATACACATGAAGAATAGAATAATTTCTCTCAAGGAAAGGAAAAGAGTAAGAGCAGCCATACAAGCCTATTCAGTCAGTCTGATTGTGATAGGATCATCCCAGGATGGAAGGTCCATGGTGGAGTATAGTAAGATAGCTGTTAATTTACTAAGGTTTTAATTAAATATTCTCCCATTAAGTAATGATTTACAGTTCATGAATGTCAGCATCTCATTTTTAGCAAGATTTCCAACTCAGAAACATGAAAGAGGGGCAGAAATACTACACCAGTCTTTGAGTATATAAAGTAGCTGCCAAATAAATCCCAGGAAAAGAGATTAAAAAGGAAGAGCAAAAAACTTGAAAACAAGCTAAGTGACTGAGACACCATCCCCAGCAGGTTGTGATATGTTGGTCCCTGTCACAGCAGTATCTTCAAAACAGGGAACTGCTGCACACTAAACCCTCATCAAAGCCATCTCCAGAGTCGACAGGTCTGAAGACTGCTGCAAAGTAGGCTTCCTTTAAATGTTATGCTTTTATTACTTTTTTAAAAAAAAATCACCCCCTGTAGTTACACTGAAACTCTCTCCTCCTGCTACTGCAGAAGCTCCTTTCCAAGGGAGATCTGTGGAAGTGAAGACACTTTTTGCTTCAGGTTGAACAAAACATCTGCCGTGGCCCTGAAAAAAAGTCAAGGAGAATGATTTGTGATGACTCTTGACTGACTTTTCATGGGGAAGGGAGACCAGCAAACCAAGCACCCAAATCAGGTGTACGGACAGCTCTTTACCTGTGCAGGACAGGCTTGGTCCCTAAGAGGTCACAGGGAAAACCCCTGCCAAGGAGTGAGTGCTTCGTACCAGAGGAGTGTAGTAACCTGCACAGCCTTTTGCCACAGCTTGCCATGTTGCTTGGTCACTTCCCATCCTACTGGAGGCCCAGCAATGAGCATGCAGGTAATGCTCACCATTCCCTGACTCATCAAATACAGGGGTAAACCAAGGTTAATCAGAGAATCACAGAATTGTTTGTGTTGAAAAGAACATTAAAGATAATTTTTTCAAATGTTCCTGTCATAAGCAGGGACAACCTCTATTAGATGAGCTTGCTCCATGCAACCTGGTCTTGACCTCTTCCAGGGAGGGGTCATCCATGAGCCTGAGCCCTGATCCCAAAGCCTTATGGAAGCTCAGCTGGTTGCAGCCCATGCCATTCAGCATGGCTGGATGTCTGTGAACTCACAGTATTAGGAAACAAGGATTCCAGGGTTTGTGGTACAGAAATCACCCACGCTGCACCTTAAGTGCATTCACAGTTCTCTTCTCAAAACTTAAAATTCACACATCCATAAAGCCCTTGCCATCTGGATATGCAGCTTTGTGATCAGGTTGGCTCAAAGCACAGTCACTGCCAGAGGGGCTGCTGGCCCCTTTGCAGTGCTTCACTTCAGGGTCACTTCTCTCTGCAGCTTCTCCCTAGCTTCAGATACCTCAGATACCTCAGAGCCTCAGGTACTTTACCCACCAAGACTCTCCCCAGCACTTTTCCTTGCAAGCTGACAAGGATGCATGAACATTAAAACAGAAGCTTGCTTTCAGCTGCAGCACACGGGCTTCTTCTCCTGTTTTTCCGAAAACACTTGCCAGCCCCTGAGGGAGGAGAAAGCCCCAACATCCCTTCTGTGCCATGAGCTCCAGGAGGAGCGTCCTCACTACTGTCCCTGGGTCTAGCATCCTACTCTGGATCTGTGCCTCACTGCTGCCCTTTGGAGCTCTGCATCTGAGATTGTTCATCCTGTGCTGCAGTAGGTTGGGATCCCTATCATCCTGTCAGGTCCCCCCTTAGTGCAGTGTGCTTTCCTTTTTATTCACATGTGTGTTGGTTTCACATGCTTGGGGGGAGGGGTGGATTCACCTCAGGGCAGGCTCCATGAGGCTGGGGAGTGGGAGGGGCTCTCCCGTCTCTGGGAGCCTCCCCTGTGAGCTGCTGGCACCAATCAGAGAGTTGATTTGGTGATGGACAGCTCTGGAAACCAATGAAAAGTTACTTCGCTTTCACAAATCACAGTGGATCTGGTTGGCTGCCTCTCTTTCGGTTTCCGGCCTTCGGGGATACGGTGGCCTCTGGCTGGGGCACCAGTCCCCGGTCCGGCTCCAGGCTCAATGTGGGGCGCGGGCACCGGCTCTGCGGGGAGCCCCTAGCTTGGGGGCCCCCTGGCTCCGCACGGCCCTGGCCACATGGCTCCAGCACCGGCCACATGGCTCCAGCACCGGCCTCATGGCTCCAGCACTGGCCACATGGCCCCGGCCCTGCTGGCTCGGCTTGGCTCGCCTCTTCACGTGGCAGAAGAGCCCTCCAGCTGCCCATGTTGTTTCTTCATGATCTGGGTACAACTTTAACTTCTTTATGCCTGGATAAGATCCTTGATCTCCTGAGCTTTCCTGAATGAGAAGAAATAAAGCATGGAGACTACAGAGGTCAGTGGAATGAAGATAAAGTTCCTGATGGGAAGAGATTGAAAAGAGGCCACTGATAAGTAGCTGAAAACCTTTTTTGTGGGCTAAGGGGATTGTGACTTCACTAAAATTCCTTAAAACTGTGAAATATACTTGGGGAGGTTTGGATGCTTGAAAAGAAGACTTTTTGCCTTGGGGAAATGGAGCTCTCTCTGTTCTGGGACTGGAATATGAACAGAGACATTTGATAGTGAAGGAGATGAAGACAATTTTGTTTTTCAGCAGCCTGCCTTTAAAAGTAGTACCCCAATGCTGTAACATAACCCATAGCACAGCTCTTGAAGGACTGTGAAAAAATGAGAGGAGAGTCATAATCTGCAATATTTTCCCGGGCGGATGTGGCTTGTGAAGGTGAAGACACCCCCTAAGCCATAACTAAAAAAAGGGACTTTTCAGTCTTAAGTAAACTGAACTGATTATTTGGATGTATAACTGACTGAAGTGTTCTATGTCTGTTTGTTGGTAAGAAATGTGGAATGAAGGGGAGGAGGGAACAATCTAGGAATCTTATTCTGAATTTTTTTGTGTTACTAATAAACTTTTTCTTGTACCTTTTTAAGTTTTGAGCCTGCCTTGTCTCTACTCCTGGGTCCTGTCTCTAAAAGAAATTAAATATATTAAGGTTGGCAAACCCAAGTCGTACTGTGACAACATGGAACCAAAATCATCTGTAACAGGACTATTTCTGTAAAATTGAGTATGTCTATGTGGTGGTGCTGTGGCTGAGGGAGGCTCTCAGCTATGCATGTGAAGTGGGACACAGTTAATGTGGGGATGATTATAATTAAATTTATTGCTAGTACATTATGAAAGTATTGCTGATACCTACATAAAACTATCTAAAAATATCTAAATA
Source organism: Oenanthe melanoleuca (assembly GCF_029582105.1). Lineage (NCBI taxonomy): Eukaryota > Metazoa > Chordata > Aves > Passeriformes > Muscicapidae > Oenanthe > Oenanthe melanoleuca. Next base: position 8,187,985 of record NC_079362.1, read on the forward strand.
TCAACTTATAACAGTAATAACTCATCTATTGCAATGATTACATTATAATTGAGTCAAGGACTCCTGTTGAATCAAAAGCTTTGGAGAGATCCCCTCTTTGTCTGAGCTTTCCAGAGAAGTCTAGGCCTACTTAGTCTAGGTCACAGTCTGTGTTTAAAGGATTATGATATAAACAGATTCATCTAGAAACATACAGGCTGACAGTCGTTCTTTCAGAATTCACACATCACAGTTGTTCTGTTGGTTTTTGCTTTACAGTTTTCTTTTTTTTCTGTAGGTGTATACTGAGCAGGATTTTATCTAAGCAATTGAAATCCTGATGCTAAAACTCTCTTCTATCCCACAAATTAAACAAAATCAAAAATCTATTACTACACAATTAATTAAAAATGGATGAGTTCCTAGCTGCTGAGCTTTTAATTAAAAGAAAACCTGTATTACCCCGAACATTTGCATGAGGAGGCTGTAAAGTTTTCTGCACAGTGGTATAGAGTTTAGAAGATTTGAGTGCAAATCTCCATGTTTCAAAATGAAGATGCTGCTGCCAATAGAAAGAAGACACTTTACTGTTTCCCATTTAGGAACTCTGCTTTATCCTGGCTAAATTTCCCTTTGCCAGTACTCGAGAACAACACATCCAGCAACTCAGTTACTTTTTCCCAGCTGGCTTGTGAAGCTGAAACCCTGAAAATAAACACTGGAGCAAGGATTAATATTTTCCTCTGCTTCCTCCATTCCCAGATAGCTATGGGTTTTCAAGACAACTGGGTCTGATGGAGAATTTCAAATTGCAAATGAAAATTTGATTTTCACAATTGTTAACACCATTTTATAAGGTGAATCTGAATAATTTATCTTCTTGGGAAAAAATTTATTGCTTTTTTTTCTTTTTTAAACTTTACCTAATCATGTCAGTCGCTGTTCTTGCTTCCTGTACTGTTTCTCATGAAACCCCTTAAAACTTCCCTGGTGTTTCCTGAGCCCAACGAGTGTACTGATGGGGACCTTCTCTGAGTTCAAACATGGGCAATTCTTTCGCTGGTGAAGGGATATTAAAGGTAATTTTGTCCAAAGCCCCTGAAATGAACATCTCTTTTTCCACATGTATGAGTAAGCTCCTTCCTGATATGGGATAGACCGGTGTTCACACATGGTTTTATAAGCATGGTGGCATATATAACAAAATAAAGCTTTTGAAGATGTCCTTGCTCATTGCAGGGCAGGGTTGGATTAGACGGCCATTAAAGGTCCCTTCGAACCCAAATGTTTTTTTAATTCTATGAATATTGCTTGGCATTAACGATGTGATACAAAAATTGTCTCCTGTAGGACATCTTGGGATATTTAGTTTGCTTTATAGAGTTTGTTATGACTCATAGTTCTTCCTCGTGATTGTGATGTATTCTGAAGGTTCAGCATCTTGATGGTGAAGCCAACAGTTTGTCCAAGACAGATTTTTCTCTTTTTACCAGCAGATAAAAGGGAGAATTTTGTCCTAGAAAGGATGGTGATTACCTCACCTTTTTAGTACTGTCTTCAGGAAAAATGGCAATCACTTTGGAAGATTCAAACCTGGATGAGCAGAGTGGACAGGAAAGGGAGACTGAGAAAACTGAAATCTGTGAGAAGCAGCCAAAAACCTGGAGAGACTTTGGAATGTAATGAGCAGTTGAAGAAGGCAAGCCAAGAGCATCCTTCACAGGAAGGCTCTGAGTGGGAGATAAAGGACTGAAGAGCTGTCATGAACTGAGAAGGTACAAGAGTTTCAGAAGGAAGGAGGAATTGGTGGAACAGGCAGGGAGGAGGACAAAGACAGTGATACAGATAAGAAGGGCCACAAAGCTGTGATGCAGGCTATGTGAAAGGAAAATTTGTTATTGTAAAAAAGTAGTATTGAGAGTAGAGAAAGACCACAGTCTGCATCTCCAGGTCTGTGACCAATGATGATAGCAAACACCCCAAGAGCTAATGCTAAGGGTTTCACAGCTGTATGTCTTAGATGGACTTTGGAAGATGAGGTAAGACTTCATGACAGCTTTCCATGAAGGTCTTGGACTGGGACAGCTGCCAGCTCCCAGGAGGTAAGAGCTGCCCCGGTTCTGTCCAGCCCAAAACAAATCAGAATGTTGTTGATGCAATATACAAACTACTTGATTTCTCTTTGAGAAGTAAAGGGTTATTTTCTTGTGATGATGACTCAAAGCAGTAGTAAGGGCTAAAGAAGAACTGCTCATTATGATTATTGCTTCTCTGCTGCAGAAACACAATGAAATCTGCCCATTACTCCCAGTAGGATATCTTTCCTCTTTCCTTTCCTTCCTCAAAGAAAAGGTCCTTAAATTATTGTCATCTCAAGATACAAACACAGTTTATTTTCCCAACACTTGATTAGGCATATAATTTCCACCTTTTATATTTAACATTAACATTAAATTTAAGTTTAATTATGAAGTTGTTAACCATTAAAAAAACTGTTAAATGAATATAGTACGTTGAGAAAAAATAGTATTTCAAAATGAGCATTTAAAAAGAAAATTTATGCATAGAAACAATGGAGAATTACAATTAAGAGCTCTAGGGACTGGAGAGTGATTTGTCCAGCCATTACACAGTCATTTCAATTTAAATTAAAATTGCAACTATTTTCTAGTCATCTAAAAATATGTGGTGTCACATTAAGAGTTTTAATGGAGCTTTCTCTAGGGAATGTAGCAAAGCTAGTTAGTAGTACATAAATAACTAAATACAGTAAACTGAATAAATTCTTTGCCAAAACACTAATATGATAAAACCAAAAAATGGCAGTAGATGAGTTTATTTTCTCTAGTGGAGCATAGGCTTCATATTAAGCTAAAGAAACAGTTCATGGAGTGTCCAAGTCTACATGGTTTAACCAGAGTTGACTGATAAAAATAAAAGTCTGCCAGATACATTTTTCTAACCTGACAAGTGCCTGGGTGAATGATGCTGCATACTTTGTTAACAAACTACAACACTGCTATTGAAACGTAGCCATCCCTCCTTCCCACCATAGAATATTGAAAATACACCTCTATGGTCTATCCAATATCCCTGATGTAGGGAAAGTTAGTTTACTCTCTAGGTTTCCAGATTTTAGCTTAGTGATTGAGCTTTAAGTTTTAACCACTGCAAAACATGTTTTCACAAAGATTTTTACTGAGTTGCTTTATTCAAGCCTACTTAAACACTAAGATCTTACTGATCAAAATGTACCCATTCAACAAGCCAAAGACAGCCTTCAGGTGAGCCTGGAGGGCTTTTACAATCCAGAAGGTACTTGGGATCTCGGAGAGCCAGCTGCTGTGCTGGGTGTGCTAGGCAGTTTTCATAAGGAACAGGACAACTGTTTTGCCTGCTTCGCTCACCAGGTCTGTATCTGGATTCCAGAGAAACACTAGGAATTTGGAGCTCACCCCTTCTGACTCCCTGTGCTGCAGGTAGGAGCTGTAGGTCAATCTGGGGGGAAATACTGTCCCATGACCTGATGCTCTGAGCAGTGCAGCCACCTTCACTCCTTCACAATCTTCCTCGTGCTCCTGTGCTCAGAAATGTAAAGGAATATATCCTGTGTGTAAATGCCCCCTCACCTGTCAGCCCCAGCTAGAGACCTGTCAGTGGTGTGTTTATTCTTGCACCATCATTAGCAGATCAGTGTGCCATGCAGCTCCATCTAATGCCTGCACCTGCAGAAAGGTGGGGTGTGCCATGTAGGGTGGGTGGCATCTATCAGATGTGAATGTAAAGAGGTGTTCTGAGGTCATGGTAAACATCTCCCATTCAGCAGGCTTTGAGGACAGGAAGGTTTAAAGCACAACTTTTTTGAAGCCTGTTTGTTATTATACCTCTCAAACACTCGGAACTTAAAGCTTTAGGGACCAGCAGCTACTATCAAATATATTATAATGAAACAACTACAATTTTATTATCCACCTCTCCCCTCAAAAATGGGCTGCATTTAGATATTGGAAGAGCTTTCCATATGGCATTCCAGTTGTTTTTTCAACTTGCTGCTTTCATAAATTAAAGATGCCAGTATTGTAATTCCCTTAGTTAGTCTATTGAATTTAATTTAGTAAAAGAAAGGTAAGCAATCAGACTAATAGCCTCAACCCTGACCAAGCCTGGATAGCCAAGTCTGTGTGGTTTTATTTTGCATTGCATCTACACCAAAACTTGCTCTATGGGCTCAATAATTAGCTTAACTTCAATACGCAAGTGTATTTTGATTTTCCCTTCTGAAAGTGTAATTCTGTGTTTGTCTACTCAGATTACGCAGATATTTCCACCTTAAAGCAAACCAGCTGCAGTTTTTCATTTGAGTTCCTCTGGCCCTTGCACCTGAACTATCTACCCGTCTACTCTTCTGCAAAGCCATCCAGCTACACAAGTTCTGAAGAGACAAAGAAAAACAACAAGAGTGAGAATCTCTATGAAATATATATTTCTTGTTAAAATTTTAAAGCACAGTCTTTAAAAAAGATCTGCACATCAAGCTTTGAATGGAAACTAATTTAAACACGTGAACTGGTGAGCTGTAGGGGTAAAGCAGGAAGGGTTCCCTGTTGTCTGTTCCTCAAAATAAAATCAACATGCCACATAGTTTGTTAAGATATCAAAATTACTCCAGTCCTTCTTTGCATACTGGTTTTCTTAGTAATCTGTAGCAAAAAGGCAAAAGGTACTTTATACTGCAATAGATAGTAAACGTGATTGACAGAAGGACAGAGGTTAATCCATGAATTACTGAGATAAGGGAGTTAAAAATGAAAGATCGTCTTCTGAAGAGGGTAGAACTTCTACTGGTTCTTTAGTACTTGGTCTCGGACTACTTTTGCTAAGTATATTTATTAGTGGCCTAAACACAAACTGCAGAAGGCACTAGGGAAATTTGCATAGTAAGTAAGAGATCACAAAATTACAGAATCATTAAGGTTGGAAAAGACCTCTAAGAGCAAATAAATAAAAGGGTTAATGCAGCAACACTGTGTTCACCACTAACCCATGTCCCCAGATGACATATCCACATACCTTTGGAACACTTCCAGGGATGGTGACTTCAGAACTGTCCTGGACAGCCTGCGTCAGGCCCTTCAGTGAAAAAATTTTCTCTAATATCCGTCCAGAACTCCCCTGTTGCCACTTGAGGACATTTCCTCTGATCCTGCAGTTAGCTGACTGGGAGAAGAGCTCAACCACCACCTTGCTATAACCTTCTGTCTGGGAGCTGTAGAAAATGAGAAGGTCTCCACCAAAGGTCTTTTCCTCCAGGCTGAACCCCTCCAGCTGCTCCTCATCAGATTTCTTATCCGGACTTCTCCCCAGCTTCATTGCCCTTTTCTGGACAAAATGCCACAGATCCATAGAATATTATAAATTGGAAGGGATCCACTAGGATTATCAAAGTCCAACTCCTGGCCCTGCACAGGACAGTCCCAAGAATCACACCATGTGCCTGAGAGTGTTGTCTAAATGCTTCTTTAATTCTGTCAGGCTTGTTGCTGTGACCACTTTCCTGGGGAGCCTGTAAATGGACTCATCTGCAAACTTACTTTGCATTCCTTTGAATCTTGCATACAAGTTGTTTATTGAAGAAAACTGGGCAAAAGATGGAACCCTACAAGAACCATACTGGTGGCCTGTTTCCAGCCTGATGTTGCACCATTCACTTTGTGCCTGACCCACTAGCCATCTGCTCACCCACTGTATGCAGCTGTGGGCTGAATTGTCTAGAAAAACCCTGTGAGAGGCAGAATGTTACCATCTGATTATGAGAAAGAGATGTCTCTACTTGAATTAAGGTGCAAGCAACACCAGTCAATAGTATGGATTTTATTTAACAGTAAATGTGAGGTAGAGAGATAAAAGAAATAAAAAGTAGTAAAGAGAGCAGGGGGCAGAGAAAGAGTGGGCTTCTTAGCGGTAGGAGTTCTGAGGTTGCTCAAAACTTCTCATCATTTATGCATTTTAGCAAAAAGGAAATTAATGCTCATTTATTACACAGTTCTCTTATTTTATTGAGTAAATTATTCTTTCTCTTCAAATGGTAATTATTTCCATGCTCAGTCTTTCTCTTCTTTTATTTCAGTGGGTTTCTTGTCTTTAATCAGTGGGTTATGGTACCCCCCTGCAAGACTCGTCAGAGCTGATTGTCATCATAGCTGCTGACTGCACTTTCCTTGTGGATACAGTCTCCCAAAGACTTGTTTACCTTTCCTTAGGCATGAGATAAATGGAAAATAGTGTCACCTTTGTCTTATCTCAAGTTGCCATTAGGTGGCTTAACTCACAGTCCCAATTCCAGAAATCCAGGAGGCATATCTGGGGTAGGGTAGAAATGGGGAAGGGGAATGGCAGGGAAGGGAACTGCAGGAGTGGGTTTTGGTGAATCACAGATGAGCAGTTGCACAGCTCGCTACAGTAGCACAGTCTTCAGTGATTTTAGTGTTTGAGGAAATTGTGATCTTTGTCTCTTTATGCAGTATCAGAAGCTTTACTGAAATCCAAAAAGGTTATTTCCACTGGCTTCTCTTGATCATCTAGGTGGGATACCTTGTCAAACAAAGGAATCAGATTTAATAAGCAGAAGGACTTAACTCTCCTGAAACCACGCTGGCTATGGTGACCTATGCCTGTATCCTCCTTCATATGTTTTTCAATACCTCCCAGAATAATCTTCTCCATAACCTTATCAGGAACTGCAGGATCATCCTTCATGCACTTTATGACAGCTTCCACTTAACTGGGACCTCTCCAGATATGCAAGACCATTCAAATATTGAGAGAAGCTTCACAATGACATCAGCCAGCTCTTTCAGTATTCTCAGATGAATCCCATCAGGTCCCATAGATTTATAGGGATCCAGCTGGTGCAGCAGATCCCTACAACTTCAGAATCAACTGTGAGTTTATCATTCTCAAGCCATGGTCATTCAGCTCAGGGCACTGGGACTCACTTAGAACATGCTGAAGAGACATGAGGAAAACAATAAATATCCCTGTCTTGTCAGACTCCCTATTTGGAGGTGACCACCCTTATTCTGGAATGGGCCAATGTAATTTCTGCAGTGCTTTTTGCCGATATATTTTAAAACCCGCTTTTTATCATCCACTCCAACCATCTCCACCCAGTTCTGGCAAGTTTCAACTCTAGTTAAATTTTGGCTGCAAAAATTTTGTCCCTGCAGAGCACCATCTCTGCGTTCTCAACATATCACCCAATCTTCTCCTGCTGGGCATACACCTTCCTTTTCTGCATCACCTCCAAAAGAAGATCCCTGCTCAACCAAGCCAGCCTTCTGTTTCATCTGTTTGACTTTCAGCATTTTGGAATAGCCTCTTCCTGTGCCCTTAGGAGATGATGCCTAAAATGTGACCCACTCTAATGGACCCCAGCAGCTTTGGAAGAATTTTCCCAAGGCTTGTGATCACTATTTCCTTGAGCAGCCTAAAGTCTGCTCTACTCATGTCTAAGGGTGAAAATTTTCTGACACGTCTCCTCCTTGTAACAGAGATTTTAAACTCAATCACTTTGTGGCTGCAATAGCAAAGATAGCCAGTAATCTTGTCATTCATGCAACCCTCTCTATTAACAAACAGCAAATCAAGGAGGGCATCTTTCCCTGTCAGTTCTCCTAGCACTTGTATATGAAGTTGTCATCCAGGTGTTTTAGTAATCTTTCCAGCCTGGATTGTACCAACTGTGTGATGCTCCCAGTTGTTTTCTAATAGGCTGAAGTATCCCAGAAGGACAAGGGCAGTCGACTTGGACACATCCCTTAGTTCCACTGATGTTATCATTTGGGCTGGGAGATCTACAGTAGAGTCCTACAGAGACATCTGTATCCTTCCACTGCCCCTCGAGTCTTACACAGAGGCTCTCGACTGTGCTACTGCCACTTGTGACCTCTCTACATTCTAACCCTTCTGTTACAAACAATGCCTCCCTCTGCCTCATCTGCCCTGCCTGCTCTTCCTGGAGTTTGTAACTGTTCAATAGGGCACTTCAATCACAGGACTCGTCCCAGTAAGGTTTCACTTATACCACTGATGTCAAATCACTGGAAGTGGGCCAAGGATTCAAGCTCCTCTCGTTTGATCCTCATGCTGTGTGTTGGAACAGAAACACTTCAGCTCTGGTCTGTAGTAGCCAACATCTCCCACCAGTGCTCAGTTCCTCAAGTTTTGGTGCATCACCCCACTGCCTCTCACTACCCAGCCTGGTTTTAGTCCTTCCCCCTTCCAAACTAGTTTAAAGCTCTATTAACGAGTCCTCCTAGCTCCTATGCTAGAAATGTTTTTCCCCTCTGAGAGATGCATCCCACCAGGTGTTAGCAGATCAGGTGTTGTATAGATCATCCCATGGTCAAAAATTCGAATTACATTAGCCCCAAAGCCCAGTGCTGATCTGATGGATCTGCCTGTTCCTTTGAATATTGTTTCTTTGAATATTATTCCTTGGTACTGGAAGGACAGTGGAAAATATTACCTGTGGTCCTGATCCTTCAACCAATCATCTCTAGGTCCTAAAATTCCTTTTACACTCAGACTTCTCTTTACTATCTCATCACTGCTGACTTGAAGAACCAGTAACAGATAATAATCAATCAGACAGCCTTAGCAGACTGGAGAGTTTTCCAGTAATTTTCCGTACTTGATTTTCTCGAAAATAGTAGACTTCCGTGTAAACTGAGTCCAGGCTACATATCAAATCCTCTGTTCCCCTTAGCAGGGAGACATGAGAACTATTCTTTCCCTCTTAACAAATGAGGGTGTAACACAATTATGTTGGCCTAGTTGGCCCCACTCCATCGCAGAAGTACCTTCATCCACCTCATCAGTTGACTGTCTTTCTGGTTCCAGGCCTTCCTACATGTTGTACAAAGTGCCAGTCCTACTGGTCATTATGTCTTCAGGAGGAGGAACTTTTCTCCTAGAATTGGCAGAGACCAGCTCTCCTGTTCAACAGACCATTGACTAACTATGTGACAGCATTCTGAATCCATCTGGATCTCTACTACCACAGAAGTTAAAGACTCTTGGGACTGTAGCACCTCTGAGAATTCATCAATCTCTTATTCTTTTGAATTGAGATTCTGTGTATTCACTTCCCCTCGTTTCTTCATCTGGTGACGCAGCACATCGACAACACCTGAAAAAGGAATGATTGCCAGCCTCAGCCTCACAGAGAGGCATCTAGCACTCCTGAGACCTGGAGAGTTGTATGTAGCATCAGCAGGTCTGGCTGAAGGCCTCTGACATGGTTCAGTGACTTCAGCAGCTACAGTGGCATGCCAAAACTATAGCTGAGAGAGGATACACTATAAAGACTGGTGCTGAAAAGGTCTCTGTGCTCTTCACCAACCACTTGGTCTGTTTTCTGCCTCTACTGATTGCTTCCAGAGAGCTGGAGACTAGCTGCTCCTGCTCATCTTGTCCATAGAAACTGACATGGCATGTCCCTGTTTGCTCACTCCTGGTCTCCTGGTTTGGAATCATTTACACTCCCTAGAGCCATTTAAATCTCCCTTGATGCTTGGCATTGCCCCCTCCTTGCTGGTTGGCTGCCAAGGGCTTCTAGGTTTGGATGGGGTTGGGGGCTGCTGCATGGCCAGTGCCAAGGTCAAGAATCCCCTTGTACAGCTGAATCTAACTCTCACCTCTAGACTTATCTCAGTTCCCACTGATACTGTCTCATCAACAAGACAAGTATCTTTCTTATCATGATGAACTAAAAACAGAAAATTACCAGATAGGAACACAAAGGAGGAACTGAGAACATGTACAGCAGAAAGAACATGAATATCCATAGTGTAAACTACTAGGAGTAGTAGTTCTCGTAGATAAAGAACAAAGAGTGTGGCTATTGCATGAAATCCATATAGGCACTTACAAGAACAGGGACCACCTGCTTTTAAAAGATCACTTCAGCACTGGGACAATGAAATGGAGAGTCAAGATAAGGCCCCAAAGTTCGATGAATTCAGTCTTAACAAATCATACATTGGTAAATTGTAATAATCATATACTTGGACAAATGGTAGCATCATCAAGACATAAGACTCAAGCATAATAGTAACATCAAGACAATGTTCATGTACAATTGTCATGGTTTTATCACAGTTGACAACTCAGCCCCAGCCACTTGCTCACTCACTTTCAGTGAGATGGAGGAAAGAAATGGAAGGGTAAAAGTTAAAATCCTTTGCTTGAGATCAAGTTTAATAGGCATAGAAAAAGCACACAAGCAAAGTTTATCAAGGAATTATTTCCCCACTTTCCATGAGCATGAATGTGCTCAGCCAATAACATGACACCAAGACTCTACGCCTAATCACAATTCAAGAAGACAAATGCTGTCCCTCTTTTCTTCTTTCTCCCCTATGTTGGTTTTGTATGGCCTGGCTTAATAGCATGGGGGCCACAGAGATGGCTTCTGTGAGAAGCTGCTAGAAGCTTCCAGCATGTCTGGCAGAAACAATCCCTGATGGCTCTGAGAATGGACATGCTGCTGGCCAAAGCTGGGCCAACTAGAGATGATGGTAATGCCTCTGTGACAATCTATTTAAGAAGAAATAAAAACAAAAGGTGGTGGCACAGTTTTAATTCCAGCTAGAGAAGAGGAGGTGAGAATGTGTGAGAGAAACAACATGGAGACACCAAGGTCAGTGGAGGAGGGGAAGGAAGTGCTGATATTCCTTGCAGGCTATGGTCATGACCATGGTGAAGAAGCTGTGCCTCCGCAGCCCATGGGGATCCACAGAGGATGCAGAGATGCACCTGCAGCCCATGAGGGAGGTGCCCACGCCAGAGCAGGTAAATGCCTGCAGGAGGACGTGATGCAGTTAGTGGGAGACCTGGTGGAGAGAGGGGGCCCCTGCTTCCAACCTGGAGCAGCCTTTCCTTGGAGGACTGCACCCCACAGCAGCAGTTTTGGGAGGACTGCTGCTTGTGAGATTGGAATGTCACTGGAGAAGTTCTCAGAGAACTGCCTCCCATGGGAAGGGACACCATGGTCTCAGAGGGGAATGACTTCTCTCTCTTAACCAAGCAGAAGAAAAACCTTGTGTGACCAAAACTGACCAAAATGCCCACTCCCTTGCCTCCCTTCACTGTCAGTGGGAAGGAGGGAAGTGTTGAGGGGGAAAAAGTTATTTTAAGGGCTTATTTTATTTCTCATTTTCCTACTCTGATTTTGTTAGTAATAAATTCACTTAATATTTCTAAATTGAGCCTGTTTTGCCCTTTGACTGTTTTCTCCTGGTCTTTATCTCAACTCATGAGCCCTTCATTAAATTTTCTCTCCTTCCAGCTGCAGCAAGGGAGGGTGATTGAGTGGCTTTCATCGATGCCTGGTGTTTGGACATCATCAAACCATGACATCCCCACCGTGTTAAATGCTGATGATGACACCCTATGGTTTAGAGATATCCCTTGGATCAGTTGGGTTTGGCTATCTGGGCTGTGCCCCCTCCCAAATGCTTGTGCCCCCTGGACTGCTTGCTGTTAGAGCATGAGAAGCTGAGAAATCCCTGACTTAGGTTAAGCACTGTCCAGCAACAGCTAAAATGTGTATTACTAAAGTTTTCCTCCTAAACCCAAAACATGGCATTGTACCAGCTCCTAGGAAGAAATGAATTTGATCCCAGCCCAAACCTGGACAAATAATGAACATAGATTGAGTTTAGATTCCAAAAGAAATTCCAAGGGATTGACATTAGTACAGGTCCTTAGGAATAGCAAAGCAAGCATGCTTTCAAGACTGACAGACATCCATGACGCTATACAACCTAGCTGAGTGAATACAGGGAAGCAAAACAAACCTGGCCCTGTGCTTGTCTGCTTAAAGGCTTCCACAAGCTTGGTGCACAACCCATGCTTCTTCTCAGCCACATAGCTCCTTTATCTGTTAATCCTTGGTTTTGTCTTGGAGTTCTACCTGAGGTCAGGTGAAACAGATTACCAGCAATGTTAGTAAAAAAAATTAGTGATATAGTAGCAGCAGTTTGGTTTTAAAAAAAAGGCACATATGATTCCTGTTTCTTGCCTGTTTTCTAATTCCTATCACCAAATGTTATGCATTCACAGCAAGGAATATTAGTAAAAACAAGTCAGGATGGTACCTTATGAAGAACCTTTTTCCACACATCAGAGCTTGTAAAACAACCTGAATCCAATTAGTGATCTTTAGCTTAGAAAGAATGAACAAGGCATCCTGATTACTTCTTGTCTGTTGACAACATCAGTTTTGTCACCATAGGGAGAAGATAGTTACAGAGAATGTGCTTTTGAGCAGTGACAGTTTGGGTAGGACAGGATACTTCCATAGTCATTCCTGAATTTAAATCTCAAGGAATGCAAAAGCAAGTAAATGTTTCAAATCATCAGCCCTTGGGCTTTATGACTGTGACTGGTGATTTAAAGCACGTTATTCTATTCATTAGTGAAACTGCTATCAATTGCCTCCTTCTATCAGCCCTTCCATTTTCTACCTTACTTCATTCTGATCAAATTCCAGGCAGAAGATTCCAGATCAAATTCTTGGGGAGAAGTTTATATTGAAACAAGAAAGCAAGGAAAATCAGAAATCACATGATACTTCAGCACCCCAGATACACATCAGCTACAACCATCAGCTGCTCCACCAACAGTTTAGGTGATTTCAAAATGATAGCTGATATTTAGCAGACTCAAATTTCAGCATACAGAAACCAAACAGGAGTGTCATGTTGCAGCTGGGAATACTGAAAGTATTTAAGTGATATGAAGCTTTAAGTACCAATTTGTTAGAAAAATAGGCTAGCTTTAGGCACAAGTCTTTAATTCATGTGCCAGTCACAGACTACATATGAGATCTCCTGTGCTGTATGGGCATCACCATTCACCCTTCAGTACTAGCAGTTAATGGACGTCAAGAGCATAGTTGCCTACTGGAGCACAGGCAGTCAAGGGTACCCCAGAACCTATTCTAGATTCTGATCCACTGACCCCATACGGGTCCCTGCTCACCATCTGGTTCAGTGCTGCTCACTGCAAGTATGCAGCACTTGCACACTGGCCCACGGGCACACTCCAGGCTTCTTTGTCACCCTCAAAACCAGCACCCATCCTCTGCCCATGTGAAACCTTTGCCCAGACCTAAAACCTCCTGCTTTCCTGTTGGTCCAGTTTCTTGTTTGCTGGGGAATGCATACACACTTGGGTTGGAGACATAGCCAACACCAGGCTAAGTCCTCTGCATTGCCTCGTCAGCTGGCACCATTACACTCTCAGCACCCCAGACCCTCAAGATTCCAGCCTCACCAAGTGCAAAGTTCTGTTTGATGGAGTTTCCCCAGATACCCTGCACTTGCTGTGACGGACAGGATTGTGCTGTCTTCCTGTCACAGGCTAGAATCATAAAATGTGTCAAGATGAAGGGAATCATAACCATCAAGTCCTAGTCTTCTTGCTGAACTGCCTGTCAGATTTCCATCCCTCTATTTTAATTTCTGACTTTCCCACTTTTTCTTAGTATCCCATTTGACAAAGTCCATGATTAGATTACCTTTCCAAAGTGAACATAATCATGTTCCATGCCGTCTGATCAATTAATGTGACCAACCACCCCTGGCTCACATTACTACCTCTCTTACCATCTCTCAGGTGGGTTTGAGTCATTGTTCACGTTGTCCTGTTTTTCCTACTAGTCCCTTCTGCACCTAAAATGTTCTTGATCAGAAATATTTCAAGGAGCAGCAGTTCTCTCTTAGTTCTCTTTCCTTACCAAAATTTCTTTTTCTTGAAATCTGATAAAAATGTTCCCCTTCCTTTACCTGTTACAAAGCAGCAACTGGACAACCCGGCATTGAAAACAAAATTGATGGATGCTTCTATCTTGATACAGACAAAATAAGCCTCCAGCTCCTGAGGTAATGGTCACAAAAGACCAAGCAGACAGCTTTCATTAGCAGCTAGATCTCATGTCTGTCACTGCAAGCTTCCAGCAATGCTCAGCTCTCTCACCCACCCAACCCTTGGGTGGATGTGCCTCAGGCTTTAGTTAAGGGGCAGTAACATGGGGCTTACATGCAGCATGTGGCAGTTAACTCCTGTTTAGGAAAAAGCTTCAGCACATTTTCAACTTGTCTTGGTATTACTAAATATCATCGCATAGAGAAAGGCTTCAACATGTGTCTTCCCACTGCTGCTGCTTGGGCTTACCCTGGTGTGGTTTCTGCCGTAGTCCAACTAAAGGCAGAAATAAACACTCCACACAACACCCAGAACAAGCACAGGGAGATATGCATCTGTTTATAAGGTATGATAGCAACTTCCCAACCAACTCATAGATGTTCTTACTTAGTTCTGCATATTCAAGCCTTATATCTGGTGCTTAAGTTCTCTTAAAGGTGTCACTGAATTCCCTGTAGACAGATGGGTGAAAAATGCCTTCTCCATTCAGAGCACTTCAAAGGTGGTAGTGTTCTTCAGAGATCCTCCTATTATCACGTTAACACAAGAGCATCAGAAAGAGCACAGGCTTGTTAAGCATCACTGAGGTTTCATAATGAGACAGCACAATGCTTTATATGGGATCAGTTTAAATCCTAGCACTCTTGACTTCACATTTATTGAAGCCCATCCTATTTTGTACAACACTGAGCATATAGTGCAACTCTGAGAACCACAGCTGTGACTTAGTTAATGATCTCAATAAATCCTACTTAAGCAGAGACAGGAAGAGAATTATGCAAATGACTATTACTGTGCACCATGCACTTGATAACTGAAGACATCCCACAATAAGCTTCAGCACATAAAACCACTACGTTTTTAACCCAGATATGTGAAAAGTATGTAAGCAAGTGAATGGCTTAGAGAATTTCACTTCAGAAAAGTTGCAGTACATTTATTACAAATGTAATATTAAAGGAAACACACAGAAGAAATATGTACAAAGAGGGATGGTTAAAAACTCAAGATGACAGATTTTTCACATATAGCTGTGACTGTGAGAAAGAAGCGCTTCTCTGAAAATACCTTTCTAAAACATCATGATAAAAGACTCTGCCACTCACACTTGGCAGCTAGATAAGATGTCTTCTATCAGCCTTTTGTAGACCCAGGCATCACCTTTAAGCCGTTGTCGCCGGATACCCACTGCTTCAGGCTTAGTGAGCTGACATACTTCTAACTTAAACTCCATAGTTACTTTACCAAAATCTGACCGTGTTTGACATTTCAGGGTATAACTGTAAAACAGAAGGGAAAACAGAACAATTATTGCACCATTTCATATTTGTTTTGTAATGTTATTTTAAATTAATAGAAGCACTTTAAATAAAATATCCCATTGCTGTTCAGAATATTGTTAAACAGTCCACAAATTAGTCACCTGAGAGCTTTGTGAATACTGTAGTTTCAGGGCACCATATTTATTATTATGTCCCAGGTCCAATATGCAGCACCAATCCCCTACCCTCCCACAAGAACCTGTTAACCAAAGGCCCCCATCCTCAGAGCTGGAATGATGGAAAGTTCCCATGTTTTTCCTACACAAAAACACTCTTCTCTCTGTTGGCTGCAGCTCAGCTCATGTGGAAATAGGAAAAACTGAATGCAGAGTTTGAATTATTACAATGGGAGCAGGTGCTGCTGTGCAATCCAGCATCCTTCCATATTATGAGTTTGGAAATGCATCAGAGGTTGATGTATACTCTGATGTTCTACCAATACCCATCACTGAAATACTCAAGAACTTGAGAAAATGCATATTGAAAAGTGAGCACAATGGTTATTTCATGTATTGGGAAGTCAGAAAATAGTCTTTCAGTTTGACCAAAAGTAAGAACCAATCTAATCAATCACTAGCTTAGTGAAGCTAGTAAACGGTACGAATTCAAATAATCCACGAGAAGGTGTGTGGCTTTTGCACACCTTTTAAAATGTACTGACCTCTTGCCTAAAGGCTAATGTCTTTTAACTGCCAAGAATGAGAGTTAAAATGTATCTACACTATTTTCCAAAATTGTCCCATTTGGTCATGCGACTATAACTAAAACAACTTTTGGTATTTAAAATTTCTCATGAGACAGGCTGATGTGAATTTTTCCTAAGCGTCACCCTACTACTATTGGTCTATACCTGTTGGTGAAAGAGCTCTTCTAGAACAGACTTAACATAGTTTTGCACTGTGTGGGCAGATTTTATTGCACACATTTTATTCATTTAGTGTTGTACACTTTCTATAAAGATTATTTTACAATACATCAAGAAACTAAGAAACAGTTTAAATACTTTGCTTTTTAAAGACTGGACTAACAACCATTTAGACAAATACAAATTGAACTCGTCATATTTTACACTTACCCCTTCTGAACATACTCGACATGCTTCTTTGAAAGAACAATGATTAGTTCATTCAACAGTTCGTCTGGATTCAGCAGATGAGTGGTGGTAATGTTACAGTGTGCCTAAAAGTAGTCAGCTTGTTAAACCAATTCAAGGAATAAAAAAATAGAAATCTTTCTCCTAAAACTGAAGACATTGCAAAAAATTTTCACTAAGAAAGTTTCAGAATAGCTAGCCATGGTCACAAATGCTCCAACAACCAAAACTATCACCCTGCTGAATGGTCCAGAACTGGGAAATGGCCTAAAGCTGAGACAAAGGGCTTCTGATAACACGGAACAGGCATAGCACGTTGCAACTTTTAATGTATAAAGCAAAGAGATTACTTACTACTTTTCAATTTACTGTTATAGGGCGGTTTTAATCACATCTAGTATTTCATATAACATTAAAAAACATATAGCATTAAATGACCTCTTGAACAACAAGCAGATGGCCAGAGGTACAGGGAGGAAGTGTATGACAATTAACAGACTAACATGTCCTATCTGGATTCAGTCACAGAAGCAGCCAAGAGAAGACAAGACTGAAAAAAAGCTTGAAAAATTAATAGAGGTTGGGGATGCAAAGTCAGTAGAAGAGTGCTTCTTGTGGTCCTTACTAGGAACACAACTCTCTGACATAACTGCTGTAATAGTACCTTGCTGTACTGTAACCTAGTGTCTCTACACATGCCTCAGGAATTTTGAATATACTATAGACAAGAGAAACTGAGGCAGGAGGCTAAAGCATTTAGAGAAAGAATATCTAACTTCCGGTTGGTCAGGTTTCTGGACTATTTGCACAGTCTAGCCTCCTGTTTGATTGGCTGTACAGGTTAGTAATCCAGCATCTTGTCCTAAATGTGCATGAGTGACAGACAGTTCTCAGTGTGTAGAAGGTATTCCAGCAGCCAGTCAGCTGAAGAGACACTTCACTGGCTTGTATACAACTGCTCATGCCTTGGTAAACAACTTGCCCTCTTTCAGGATAATTATATTTTTCAAACATGTTGCCTATAGATTCAAGTACAATTTTTTTCTTGTATAGCTTCCAAAGTATATAAGTTGCATTTGAGTGATGTATACAGAATTGGTTGGAAGGGACCTCTGTAGATCATGGAATCCAATCCCCTTGCCAAGGCGGGGTCTCCTAAAGCAGGTTTCACAGGAATGTCTCCAGAGAGGGAGATTACATGACCACCCTGGGCAGCTTGTGCACTGCAGCCCTCAGTGTAAAGAAGCTCTTCCTCATGTTGAGGTTGAACTTGATGTGGTTTGTTTTAGGCCATTGCTCCTCATCCTATCACTGGGCACCACTGAACGGAGTCTGGCCCCATCCTTTCACACCCCTTTGAGGTATTTATATGTATTGATGAGATCCCCTGTTAGTCTTCTCCTCTTTAGACTAAACAGGCTTAGCTTCCAGACTCTCCTCATACGAGATGCTCCAGCCTCTTCATCATCTTTATGGCTTTCACTGGACCCTCTACAGTAACTCCTTGTCTTTCTTGACCTCTGGAGCCCAGAATTGAACACAGCATTCCAGATGGGTCCCACCTGGGCAGCACAGAGGGGCAGGATACCCTCCCTGACCTGTTGGCCGTACTCTTCCTGATGCACTCCAGAATCCCACTGGCCCTCCTGGCCTCCAGGACATTCTCTCAGCTCACAGTCAACTTGTCACCCACTAGCATCCCTAGGTCCTTCTTCCCAGAGCTGGTGTCCTGTAGGTCAGTCCCAATTTGTTTTGGTACTTGATTATTCCTTCCCATGTGCAGGACCTGTAGGTGCTCTTGTTGAACCTCCTCGGGTTTTTTTCTGCCCAACTTTCCAGCCTGTCAAGTTCCACTTGAGTAACATCACAGCCTCCAAGTAGATCAGCCAGATCCCCAGCTTCAAGACTGAGGCAAAGAAGGCATTCAGTAATTCTGCCTTTTCTGTGTGTCCCATTACCAGGACACCCATCTGATTCAACAGCATTCCCACATTTTCCCTAATCTTACTTTTGCTGCTGATATACTTGTAGAATACCTTCTTGTTTTCATTGATATCTTTTGTCAGGCTCAATTTCAAGCAGGCCTTAACCTCCCTGGTTGCATTCCTGCATATTCTGACAGTGTTCCTCTTCTTCCTACATGGCCTGTCCCTTTTTCCATATCTCATAAATTTCTTTCTTCTATTTGAGTTTTGCCAGAAGCTTCCTGGTCATTCATGCAGCTCTCCTGCTCCCTGTGCCTGACTTTTTTATCACAGGGATATGCAGGATTTGAGTTTGGAGGAAGGCATGCCTGCATACTGACCTCCTCTCTTGGACTCCCTTCTCAAGAGCCCCACCCCATGAGATTCCTCTAAGTAGATCTTTGAAGAAGTTGAAGTTAACTCTCTAGAAGTTTAGGGTTATAGCCATGTTATGACTCTGCTTCCACCACAGCGATCCCATGTTCCATTATCTTATGGTCACTGCACTGAAGGTCAGTATAACCTTCATATCTTCACTGAGTCCCTCCTGGTTTGTTAGTACAAAGTCCAGTAACACACCTTGCCTTGTTGGCTCTTCCAACACTTGTGTCAAAAAGTTATCTTCAAGTATTTGCAGGAACTTCCTGGACTGTGAGTGCTGTGCTGTGTTGCCCCTCCAACAAATATCAGGGTGGTTGAAGTCCCCCATGAGAACCAGGACCAGTGATCATGAGGCCACCTTCCATCTGTCCACAGAAAGGCTCATCAATTTCTTCCTCCTGTTCGGGTGGATTATAGTAAACCTGCAACAGTGTCACCTATTTTAAGCTTTCCCTTAAATTCTCACGTATAAACTCTCAACTCATTCACCTGACCCTGGGAAGAGCTCAATACGTTGCAGTCAATATGGTCTCTCATATAATGAGCAACTCCACTACCTCATCACACTGACTTGGCCATCCCTGACAACATTTCAGTCACATGAGCTATCCCACCATGTTCTGTCATTGCATTGAGATCATGGCCCTGTGACCACATAGAGATTTCTAATTCTTGTTTATTCCCTGTGCTGTACATGTTTGTGTCCAGGCATTTCCTAGAGGTAATCAAGCAATTGGGTTGCACAGACGGGATGTAAGAGCAAACACAACAACCATACACACACTCAGCGTGGTTTACCCTTGATCCTCATCCTGAGAGGCATCCAAGAAACATCTGTCACTGCACTAGTTGGCATGACCTAATCAAGGAGGAAGCAATGGCACAAGCATCGCCATTCTGAATCCCACTGCTGAGTCCTTCAGTCTAAAGTCTGCACTATGCATTTGCTTCTGGCTGTCCCCTTTTCTCTAACTATGAGAGGATGACTTGGCACCAGTGTTTTTACTTGCCTCACCAGATGTTAATAGTCTTCCTTGATCCTGTCTGTGGTTTGGCTTACAGCATCATTTGTTACCCACATGATAAAGTATCTCTCCATGCTCTTGAGAAGTTGGGATATCCTCTCACCAACACCATGGATCCTAGTACCCGGTAGGCAGCAAACTTCTTGTGACTCTTTCTCAGGCTGCCAGGTGAGTGTCTCTGTGCCCTTTAACAGAAAGTTGCCCACTGCAAGTGTACCCAATGTTTCTTTTTAGGCTAACTGTTGGAGTCAGTGAGTCGGGGGTCTCTGAATTCTTAGAAGAGAAATCAGAGTGCAGGGATTGAATTAAAACCTTTGGACGCATTGAAGTATATTAAGCCACTCATACATAAGGTAGAGGTATAAGTTTAAGTTTTAGAATAAGTAAGTGAGTCAGTAAGTCAGTTTTAGTATGAGCTCTAGTGCTTTTAGTAAGTAAAAGGTTCAAATGCCAGAGTAGAAGTGCGAGTTCTAGTGAAGGTTGGAAAACTTACTAATCTTTTCAGTGGAGGCTCCAGGAATGTAATTTTAGACAGTGCTTAGACATAATAGAGCTATAGTAAGAATACTGCTTAGATTTTTTCCAGGTCAAACAAGATATGTTGTATGCATAGTTTATATGTAACCTGGCGTGTTAAGAAACTGGAATTCTAACAGGTTAAGGAGTGGTGGTCTTAGTTTGTATCTTAGTTTGTTGGGCAGATTCTATATAAGAGCATGAATTAGGGAGAGCTAGTGCTTTTGCTACTGGCTTTTTGCTTTTGCTACTGCTTTTTTGCCAAGACTTTTGGTTTTTCTGCTTTTCCTGTGAGTGCTTTTCTTTTTGCTTTTGCTTAACGCCATCAGTCAACACCCAAGAAGAGAGGAGCTGCTGCAGCACCATCAGCCTCCCGAGACCTTTGACAAGAGGTCTACTACTAGAGCTTCTACTTCTGTTTGGGACTTTATACCAAAACTTAGAATGGACTTTGATGTCTGTGACTGTGCCTTTTGAAACTGATATGCTTCTGCAATAAATAACCTTTTAGCAACCATTAGCTGCTTTGCTCATTTAAGGTAACCTGACAAAGTTGCCCAGAGCACCAGAGATCTTAACCTCACAGGTAACTTTGCCTGTGGACATCTAAAAATTTTAAATCATCATATGTGTCTTTGGTCTGAATGTTGGACTGTGGAAGTTGAATTGGAGCACTGTTTTTGTGGGTCACAAGGGCTCAAGGTGTCTCCTGCTCAGTGGCATCTATTGTAGATGGATGGTTCTGAAGCCACAACTAAGTCCATTTCAGCCTCTCAGTTCAGCACAGCCCAAGTTGTTAACCGTGTCTTGTTATTCAGCCACCTTTCACAACAGGCCATCAACCTGTGTATACTCTGTACCTTTTCTTCAGTAGAAAGAAGTCAGCTTTTTAGTGATTAAAAAACATGATTAAAAACTCGCCAGTAGGGCTCCTTTAAAACCATGCTGCTTCCTTCACATTTTGTTTAGATGGGCTATAAACATCAATAAAGGCCAAACCCCTCCCTGGATCTCTTGCCTGAACCCAGACTAACAGATAACTGAATGTGATAACTAGGGCACTGTCTTGTTATCAGGGATACTGTAAGAGAACTTTACTGTAGAATTTAGGCAAGAGAGGTCACAGAAGCTTTCACAAAACCGTTTCTGAAGCTACTGGATATTTTCAACCATAATTACGGTAAGATAATTCATGCATAATTAATATAATTACTTAATGTTATAATAATACTTGTTCTTATGCAAGACCTCTGCAGCAACCATACCTTAAGTTTTCTTGGACAGTCTCTAGTGCATTGTTTCTTCTTGCTTGGTGTAAGCATTGTGATCACTTTATCTAGGCCTCTTTCAAGACTTCCAAATATTTTGGCTTTTCTCTTCTTTTGGCTGCTATCCACATGTGCAAGGTTGAGATCTAATTCCACTGACTGACACCTGTTACATGAACAAATTAATCAGTTATTTTTCACTCAGTATTAAAAAACTAATTATTTCAAAGATGTCACTAAAATATTACCAGACATGGCAGAACAAAGAAAACTAAATCAAGTGCAATGTATTATAGGAGTTTCTGTTTGAAAGTCTCTTGGAGAGATGTATCTAGAAATTCCAGTTCTTTGGAGACCTGGAATAAGAAGGCTCCTACATTATGAAAAATAGATCATATTGAGTTACATAATTTAAAAACTTTTTCTCTGCCTTCATTGCTTCCTAGTGACTGTAAAAAGGTTTTAGAATGGTTTTTACCAAGAGAATAGGAACATCAACTTGCTGTTGTAACAGGGCTTCCCAGGCAGCACATAGATTAAGGCAGTCCTGCTCTAAATCAGGAATGTACAAAAATAACTGGACACTTACCTTCTTCCAGGAAGAATCTCAGCTGCTGCCAATTCATCTGCATTTGTTGGGTTAGTAGGTATCTCAATTGGGGTGACTGCAGTGAACTGACTCTCTGAAAGAAAATGTCCAAGCCAAACCAGGTATGTTTTTGCATAAAACAAATTTTTTCCTTCAGTGACAATTTCTTATTATTAATAACTTAGCTCTAACATCAGACCCCCTTTTCTATCTCAGATCTATATTTGGGAATTATAAAATATGTTTTTAATGCTGCCTCTACTCTACAAATTAAAACTGTGACTGATTTCCCCAAGGCTCTATAAATCAAACCTTAAGAGTAACCACTGCAGTTCAATACTAGAAATTTGAGAATTAAAATTGCTTTCTTGCTCTGCTACTGGTCCACGAAAAACACTGGGCAATTCGCTGCATTGAGTAGTTGTATTCTTCAGTGATTCGTTTCTCCTATATGAAGGGTGTAAGTTTATATAGTCATGGATAATACACAACGTACATGCTACACAGCCTAAAAAGTCACTTCTGCAGAGCATGGTTTTAAAGGTGCAGGAGAAAGCAGCAAGTGAAGCAGTCAGTAAGTAAGTTGTCACAATTAAACTGAACTTTAATGTTCAAAGTTCCAGCTCTCTACAGAATTGCACTTGGCTCCAGATAAACAACCTCAAAATTTCAAGTGGATACTTCACTTTTCTATTTCCTGAATCAAAGATCTTTCAACACATCAAAGAATTAGGTTTTTTGTTTTATCCTCAGAAATGTCACTAAATAAATGAGCCAGAAATGTTTGTATATTTCCCATTTTGGATAGTATCTCATTTGTTTCTAGGCAGATACAAATGTCAGACATTACAAGTTATGAGGTAAAATCTTAAGGCAAACTCATAAACCAGTACTTGTATTGCTATTCTTTATGAATGATCTCATTAAATAGCAGTATGTTCAAAATCCCTTATTCTTCAAATCAGTCTGCAAAGACTTACAGTTCCTGAACAATTCTCCTTAGCAACTGAAATGAAAGAGTTTCGTATTGCAAGGAGCCTTTGGTATTTGAAGGACAGAGTTAACATTTACAGCATCAACACCAAAACTTTTTTGGTAATAATTGAAAGAAATGGTAATGTACATATGGGATATATACATGACTAGACAGGATGATGACTGAAAATTCTGGTAACTCAAAAAAGCTGACATAATTTAGACAGATTTCTGTGGTCTATTGCATAGCTACAAGACCTACATGTTGTTAACAGAAGCATTTTCACTGCTATACTGGACTGCCCATGTGAAAATGCTGATATGCAACCATAAGAAATCCAGAAGTTAGATTTCTCTTAGAAGCAGAATTAAAGCAGATTTAACTAAAAGTATGCTTTTATTTTCATTCAAGGTGTAATCACAAAGGAAAAATAATTGATGAACCTTCAATCTCAGCCTTCATGGAAAAATGGAACTAGGTGCAAGCTTTAACAAACACAGTGATTGGCTACATGTTAGGGTGTACTGAAAGGGGCTCACACATGATAATTGTGAGCAGCAGCGACTCCTGTAAGAAACACATAAGTAACATGCCTTGATGGATGGTTAAAACTCTTGAAGCACCCCACCAGATGTACTAGAAGAACCTGCGTGTTGAATAGTGTAAAAAATTAAAGTGTTCCAGTAATTGATGCATTGGATGAGAAAATATTGTGCTCACATTTGAGCTTCATTGATTCCCAAGTAACACATATGTTCTAAGATTTCATTAGTTACATTCTACATACCTTTGAAAGCAGGTCCCCTAAGGGGAACAGCTTGTTCCTGTGTCTCTATCTGACTCTTTGCAAAAGGAGTCTTAGAAGCAGGAAGTGCAAAGGGCATTTCATTTCTTAAAGCTGACACTGTCTCAAAATTCTCTTTGTTTTCATGCTTCTTTGATGCCACTTTTCTTGTCACTGGAGTTGACAGTGTGAATTCCGTATCCTCCAGTTGGGCATCAGGCCTCAACTGCTACAAGGGATGTAACGAAAAGAAAAAAGCCATCCTTTGCTGTATTCTGATCACATTCAGGAACATTATAGACAAGCAAATTCTGAAGCAGGGTAAAAATACCATATAATGCTTGACTATAGAGCAATAGTTTAAAACTCTTCAATACTTCCAATTCCCTCTATAACTTGCTCGTAAGGTTTTTTGCAAGTAATTTGCCACTTCTTTACCAGCTCTTCTAAATTCTTTAGCTTGCACATTTAAGACTACTCCTCACCAGCTCACCTAAGCACAGCTAGCTAGGAGTTTCCATTTGGTTTAATAGCAAAATTTTATTTCCTTGTCCAATACAGACAGGCTGCACTTCTTGAGAGACTTGTCCAGCTCTAGGCTAGGTCTGAGACCTTATTTGTTGTGCCTTATTTTTTTCCTGTTGGTTTTAAAATCCTTATTTACTCATTTTCTAGAAGATCACAGCTCAAGTTTTAGTGAAATTACTTACCGCTGGGAAGGCATAATGTATGTACAGCTATACACTTAAAACATTTCCTTGCTCCATTTGAAACTTCACTAGGCTAGGGTCTACCAAGCATTTACACATCCAATAATTTTTATGTACAACAAAAATAAGATCTTTTGGATTAGGAACACTGTATCAAACACCTGCTTCATTCCATGACTATTTATACTAAACTTTTCTAACACAGATTCTTCAAACAGTCAAGTTGTATCTGTAAATTCCATGAATACAAATGCCCAGGGCACTTTATTGCAGTGTGGCACATCTTTGCACATCACAGTTTTTTCAGACTGAAAATAAAGATTCAGTTGAGATTCCACTGCACAATTAGAAGTATGATTTCATCAGAAAAGACTGCAATTAAAGTCTAAATCTAATTTCTTTCTAAATTCCTAATAATGGAAGTTCCCATGATGGCGACCTAGGTTTTAGGCAAGAAATAGAAATTCCCCTAAGATATACAAAACTCCTATAGAATCCAAATCATCAGAAAAACATTTCCTTTACTTAAAGTAAACAGATTCCTCTCTAGGATTATGTTCTCAAGTAAAACAGATGGGAAAGGGATGACTCCAATTTGATCACCAGCTCCCATAGTGCCTACGTCATCTCAGAGAATACTGCCCAAGTGATATATCAAAAGATTTTCCTTACCAAATGCAACCCTCAAGGCAGAAAAAACCCAGACAAACATAGAATGCAGTTAGTCATCACAGAACAAGATCTGGAATCACCCAAGCTAAAAAACATGGGATTTGATCCTATTAACAAGGAGGGATTCTGTGCAGCACTTGATGCCTCAAATCCTCCCAGATGGCTATTACAGTAAAGCCAATGCATAGAAGCAGCCCAGCTTGCTAAATCATGTTAATGAGAAGACTGAACTGTGTAATATGCCCAAGACTTTGGCTGACTGTGTACTTCACAGAATATTCTGAGTTGGAAGGGACCCTCAAAGATCACCAAGTCCAACTCTTAAGTGAATGGGCCATTATGAGGATCAAAACTACCTTGGTGTTATTAGCACCATGCTCCAACCAGTTGAGCTAAACTCAGGCTCCTGCTCTCTTTCTGATGTTTAGAGCACCAGAATGTTTCTCCAGGCAGAGCTCTGTCAGCGCAGAGGAGTATTTTAAGCAAGATGCTGTTCTGCTGAACTCAAGTTTACCTCAAGGCCTGTTGACATCATGGTGCTGGCATGCTCTGTCAGACATGGAAACCGTAAACGAACACGCTTGCCACGAGTCTTCTTGGATAGAAGCAAGAGGTATGTTGCTGACATGTGGTCATATTTCCACTGTGGGGTCAGGAAGAAAGAAAGAAAAAGTATTTTAATCTCCTCTTTGGAAACACTGCAAGTTTCAAGTTGCAAAGTTCAGCCTTCTGAGTATATCTATGTCTCCACAAGTTTTTCTACCTGATATGCAACCCGAATTACACATTAAGAGTAATTTCAGACTTCAAGTAATTTGCATTACATGCCTGAGATCAAGAAAAAGGCACTCTGTTGGTTGTTCTTTGCAAGTTAGTTTGTAGTTCATGCAGTAGCATGGACATGCTGGAGTAAAGAGCTATATACTGAAGTGCATGCAAATATAATAATTTGATTTATCCAATACTTCAGCCGGAGTATAATTTTTTGGAAGTAACTCCTGCCCATTATTTCCCAAGTGCCAACTTTTTGCATGATTTTCAGTAACTCTGAGTGTGTGAGGAACACAGACACCCCTTCTGACAGGTTTGCAGCATAGCACAGTTAGTTTGAATAACTTACAAAAAGTCTTCCAGTAATGGACTATGCAAATGTCACAAACGTATTTGGAAGGACTTTCCCCTTATTATTATTATTATGATATTATTCTGATTATTTGCTATAAGACAAGGAGAATTAACTCCACAAATCTGTTTTAAGTATCACACACATTTTATAAGTCTGTTTCTGCTACAGTTATGTGGAAAACCCAAGTGTTTTAAAAATCCCAAAACTATTGTCACTGCTAAAAAGAAGCAGAAAATTCAGTTTTAATGAAGAACTCTCAGATTCAGGTAAAACCTGGAGTACACATCACGCTTTAACTCTTTTCAACAGCCCGCGAATGTGATTGCTAACATTTGTACAATGCTTTTCAAATTATTCAGTACAACTTCTGTCATTTGTAGTCAAAAATGACTAAACATACGCACTGTTTTTAAAAATCTGTGAATAGTAACTCAAAAAGGCCCTGTATTTTGTAGACTGCCTGGGTGTTGGTCTGATATTTTTACAATTTTTTCCTTTCCTACTCTTTATTGAACCATTTCAAAGAAGAGTTAACGCAGCAAATGGTATCTGTTGTTCGACTATAAATCTCTACAAGTCTATTCTGATTTTCAGGTTCAGAAGGATTTTACCACAGCAGAAAATAACAGTAAGATTTAGGAAACTTGAAGATCACTATTAAAGGAGAAAAAAAAACCAAGCAAATTTGAACTTCCAGTAGCTTGTAGTTGCAGTAGAGTTCTAGCTAGAGTTGCAGCTAGAGCTCTGCAAGGGCTCCTTAAATCTTAAATGTATGTAAAACGTCATACTTTGGAATATATAAGTACTGGTCTGATAACACAGTACATTTATTTACTCTATTACAGTATTGAATTACTATAAATTACTGACATGAACTTCTTACCTCTGTTATTAATTGCAATGTAGTCTCCCTGCTCTGCCCATGAAATACAGAAAGCTCCGTTACACAGTCTTCATCAAGACGTCCCAGCTGTAAGAACAGAGTGGATATTGAAATGAGAGGTTTTCCATTTGCCCCATAATCCATATCTCACAGTGACACTTTGTGGAAACCCAGTGGACTGAGTCAATGATGATTTTACACCTTGTATTTCAAATGTTTAGCATCACAGCTAAACATTATAGGAACAGACTGAAAAAGTCATGCAACTTCAACAACTTCATAGCCTGGATCCTAGAGCTAATAAATTCAAATAAGCCAACCAAAAGCAGGTAAGATTTTTATTAGAATGGAAGCTATGCTTTCCTCTGCCTATAAGCATCCAAGGCTACAAGCCATGCCCACATCTACCAAAGCCAGCTTGCACTCATGGTGCGATCACAAAGTGTTCTTTACCTAGGGTAGCAGTGGCATCTAGTGGCAATGGGAAGCATTGGCCGTCAACATGCAGGAACTTTCTCAGCACTTTCTGCTGACAGACAGATTATTTTAGTTTTTTCCTCTCCATACTGCCTTCATCTCTCATACAAGTAAAACAAGTGACAGAGAGACATGATGAATAATCTTTCAATGAAATTTGAAATTTTATTCAAATTTTAATCGAGGAAAACATACAAGATAAACCATAACCACATCTAGCATGCCCTTCAGAATATTTGTGTTTTGCACATTAAACAAAGCAGTGATCAAGCAGCCTAGAGAAGGAGCTGGTCATTCATATATGAAAGTACTTCACTTTTTGATGAGAATTCAGTTACTCTGCAGATTCAGCTGCAGAATATGATGAAAACACATCTGAACTTTCTACTCAAGAGAAATTAAGAGCAAGTAATATGTAATAAAAGAATCAGAAAATAAACACAACCATCTCAAAGTTTATCTTGTAACAAATAATTTCATACCACACGCTATGAGGATGGTACTAAGCCAGCAAATATTACATGAAATTATTTAATATCTATCTGACCAGAGTACTTACTGGGTATTTACTTTGCCACTGAACAGCATCAGGAAAACCTTGCATGAGCCAAGGGTGACTTAACAATTGTTGGACTGTAATCCGCTTCTTTGGGTCGACCTGGTGGGCCATAAAAATTAAAGTGATAATCAAATTGTGGAGAAAAAGTGAAGAAACAATTGATCGTCTACACAGAAGGTTTGGGTGGTTAGGGACAAAACCAGAAACCAATACAGTTTCAGAGCTTTACCAAAAAGAAGCTCACACTCAAAGATCTTAGTTGCTAAGAGCAAATACAGAACCTACACTTACAATAGGTCTCCCAGGGATACACAGCATGGGCTAGATTCCTTAGGTGTAGCCCAAAAGTATATTTAGGCTAGAAAAAAGCTTGTTTTTATAGCACATGAAGAACAACCAAACACATGCAGTTTGAAGACTTCGTTAAATCCTGTAAACTTCGTTAATTATTTTTGTAATCAAATATGTGTTTCCCTAAGATGTTTTGGCTGAAGGCAATGGTAATCTTTTCTTCATAAATTTGTAAGATTAAACTGCTTTTTAAACATAGAATGTTTTTTAAATATTTCATTGATGTAATGTTTTGAACAAATACAACAGTACTTTACTTATCTATTAAATAGAAACAATACCTTTACCTGCAACATTTGGTCAAGGAGCATAGTACTGGTAGGAGAGAGCCAGTTCGGAGTACTGTATTTTCCTCTCTGCAAAAAAAAGAAGGGGATTTAGAACTAACACTGAACTTCAAAAGGAGATACTAAATTGCTTGGACAATAGTGACCTCTGTGCTTTGTGAAAAAAAAAGAAGAGCAAGATGATGTGAACTTAGTTTAAAGAATGACTTGCATAAATGTCATGGCAGTACTAAAATCTTAATGCAGTAGCATTAGTAGGAAAATGCCATGTTTGAATCACCAGCTACAGTTTATATCTACTTCACTCGTGTGACACTTCCATCTCCATCCACTTTTGCAGCTAACCTGCTTCTTTCTCCATTGCTTTGGTTTATCATATCAACTCAGTACTGAAGTTCTAGAAGTGCTAGAAGGACTGATATTAGCATTTCGCAATGTGAAGATTCCATGAATTCACTATTTTTCAGACACTAAAAGTACACCATCCTCAGTATTAGGATATTGTTTTTTGAACAGGTTACATCCAATGCTAAACTTACAATCTCATACAGTAGACAGGAGAAAGGTTACAGATGTAGCAAGTGAGATTTTTTCAAATACAATTATTTACTGTTGTTTTTCTTTAATTTTTGATTAGAAGAAAATAAAAACAACTCCCAGATGTGAGGTGTAACAATAGATAGAAACCAAACCAAATTCACCACTGAGAATCATTTATTTCTGAATGAATATTGAGACAAAAATAAAAATTAGTAAAAAGTCATTGTCAAGTAACATAACTATCATTTTGTAATGGCAGTTTTCTTTCTACAAATGCCTTAATAACAAAACAGTTGGTATTATATGCAGCTGTGTTTCTAAGCACAGTATGTATTGCATTGACATCACACATTAAAGACTTTAAATTACATCTTTACAGACACTCCTATTAAGTTATTTAGGAATAGTAAGCTGTTTCACAACACAGCGTTATGATGAAACTAAATAATACAGGTAATCTACATTTTGTTCTTAGTGTATCACTAAAGAACTAAGAGCAATTCTCATCTATTGTACTGTGGACAATATGGATGGTAAATAGGTTGTGATATCTGCCAGGTACTTAAGGTTATACGAGTAGTTAGACCACAGCTCAATTTTTCCAGTCCAAAAGTCAAGCCTCTGATTCACAAATGAAGAGATGTGGAATATTCCAGGGAATTAACACTGCATGTAAGCCATATGATTTTAATTAGATTCAAGCAGCAGATTTGACATAAAGCAACAGGTTTGAGATGAGATTACAATAAATTTCTGGATTTAAAATGTGTGAAACTAAATTCCACAATAGTGGGTGTCCTAATTTGAAACAATTTTCAATTCACAACCACACAAAATTAAAACAAATTCAGAGGGGAAACAGCAAGTATGCATCTTAACACTGACAAAATGATTAGTTTTTGACTGCTTCCAGACTAAGCTTTAAAACCTCATTTGTTGTTTCAGCTCATTTCAATGCATTCCATTGGCAGACACTGTATCGCTCCAAACTCAGTTCATAGTAGTCCCAGGGTGACTTTGTGATGTTGAATTGTATCCCCATTTGTCTGCTGAGCCCAAAAACAAGTTTTGTACCTTTCAAGTTGGATTTGAGAGTGGGGGGTGGGGGGGGAAGGAGAAGCGGTGGAATGTCAGCACCAGCTGTTTCCATAACAGAGATAGGAGTTTCATTGCTTTGCCTCCTGGACTGTGTCGCTGCAGGAGAGCTCTCCTTTGCTTTTAGTTAGTTTTTGACTAACTGAATCAGAGAAGTCCCCTGGAAAGCTTTTTTTCCTTCTTTTCCTGGAATTAATTGAACATGCTCTGGACTGGGGATCCAGGGGAAGCAGCAGGAGCTTGCACCTGTGGCCATCGGGGCCTGGCCTGTGGCATTTTCCAGCACTGGAGGGACTGAGGACAGACTGAGCCGAGCTACCGCCCACACAAGACTTCCTGAGTTTGTTCTCCCTTCAGGGCATCAAGAGGTTTTGTTGTTCGGTATTTTTCATTTTATTTGTGCTTTTCCTGTTGGATAAACAGGTTTTTTCCACTTTTCTCTGAGGAAATTTTTTCGTGAGCTGGTTAGGGGAGGGGTGGTTTGGGTTTGCTTCCTGGGGAGGGGCAGGGGGGGACCTTTGGAGGTTTTCTCCCAAATTTGCCCTACACAGGACAATCGTTCTTGTACATGCTGGACAATGTTAACTACACAAATAATTTTCTATATTCTTAATTAAGGTCTTCATTTCACATCTGAGTTCTCTGCTCAGTGAATGCCTTAAGCAGTTGGATCATTTACCAGGTTCTGCATCCTGATGTAATGAGCACCAAAAATGGTTTTGTCATCCTATGACAGCATGCTTACAAGTGGACATGTTTTCAGTGTACCTTCTCAATATCTATTTTCTGGGTAGACAACACATTTGACACCACAAACAGAGAGGGAAAAGCAGCTGAAGTCTATTGACAACCCAGTTGCTTCCACTTCATAGCAATTTTACTGAGAAATTTCAAGTGCTTGCTAACATTATCTGGACAATACTCCTAATCATATGGTTTAGGCAGTCTTGCAAATAGCAAGGAGTTGGACTTGAGAATCCTTTTTCCTCTCTTCCGACTAAAGATATTCTGTAACTATATGAGTTGGGAAGTCATGTAATTTTGATGGCATCTTATCTAAACAAGATACACACCTTTACATAATCACTTTGTAAATAGTCTTGGCTTATTTTTTCCCTTTTTAAAATGACTTAAAGTTCTCTCCAACAACTCAAACTAAGCTTCCTAGAGATCTTCTGTCAAGGTACTCAAGTATTCTCCAATTCCAGATTAAAAATCCACATTCTTTGATGAAATAATCAGGTCCTTTATAGAACTCAGACTGTTACGCACCCTGAAAACGTCTTCTGTGCAAACCAGTGTCAGTTGTCCCCTTCCAAAGTAGCCCTTGAATACTCTCAAGGAGGGTTTTTTGGTGTTGTTTTAGCCATAACAGACTCTTGGGGAGAGAAGAATAAGATAGACAAATCCAAAGCCATTACTCTACACTGATGTTCATCTTCCCACTCAAAGCAAGCTTTATGAACCAGATTTTTATGGCAGCTGAAAAGTGGCTGGCAGAGGTGCATGTGTGATGAGGAATAACAGCTGTTTAGTCACATCAAGAGGAGTTTACAGGGAAAGAACCAATGACTTAATTATACTATTTACTATTTATTCAACTCTTTTTGGAGGAGGAAAGTATAATAGCAGGTGCAGAATCCCGCTTTTCCTAGACATGAGAATGGCTGACATTCAAGAGTATTTTTAGTAATTTTTATGGAGAAGACAGATAAACATTCAGATATAAAAGTCCAGCCCACTAGCAAGAAAAACTTTTTCTGAAACTCACTTTTCTACTGTATCATAGGCCAAGCTAGAGTACTGCATAGGCTGAGGGAAAACAGAAACAAATCCACAAAATACTGATGAAAAGAGAAGTAAAGCATTACAAAATTCAGCAGATAAGCCTTTTGTTTCTCAAACCAGGAAGCAAAAAATATCTCCCATAATGTTTAATGATTCCTGTTCCTCATGCGTTCTAGTATCATCAATACCTACCATGATCTTCCTGTAGACAGCCATGACGTTATCATCATCAAAGGGGAGGAAGCCACAAAGCAGAGCATACAGCAGTACTCCCATACTCCAAATATCTGCCTAAAAAATATGTGAGAGTTCACAAACCTCATCTGTCTAAAATGGCTTAGAGACTGATCACATTGTCTCCTTTTGGCAAAGCCCATATCCAGCTCGTGGAAAGTAGGTTCCTTAACTCTGGACAGAACAATTATAGTTTAAGTGAAAGCACACAATTTCCAACTCACTGAAACCAGAGCACTAGTAAAACCATTACCCTTTTCCTTAAGTCACCAAATTGCTGCATTACTTACAACTTACATGGATTTCACTTACAAAAAGGAAATAAAATTCACGTGAAGGAATTTTTTACTCAAAAGTATTAGTGATTATGGCAACTGTCAGTACAATCAGCTTTAAAGCACCACTGTTTCTTCTCTGTATAGACATGACAAGATTTAAGTGCCTCATACTGCAACTTCCACCTCAATCATAATGATACAGGAGGTCTGAAAAGCACTGACTTTGTGGAAAACAAAAAAAAAAAAGCAAGACTCAGAGGCCAGGGACAGTGGTACAAAGGAGGTAAAGGACAAAAGACTGACTCTATCCAAGAGCACAGAATTTAAAAAGTTTCAGGAGATTGAAAATGCAGCATTTTGAATGGATTGGCAAGGGTACATACAGACCCCAATGCTCTGTACATAGAATCAAAACTGGAAAAATGCCACTTTGTTCTCTTTAATTTTACTACACTGCACCGTACAAAGAACAAGATTTCATAGGCATACACAAGATACTGAGCCTGCACAGAAATTTGCAACAAGACTTGGATAATTAACAGAGCAAATTGCTGCCTGGAATAATGTGGTAGAAGGCAGTTATTTTTTGTAGAGCAACACCTGGGGCAGTGAAGGATTAGTCAGAGATGATGAAGCCAGGTGCAAAATCTGTGGTCAGAAGCTAATCTAGGCTGTGACTGCTCTCAGTCTCAGAGCTTCTGAGAGCCACTGAGGTAGTGTGACATTGAAGAAAGAGGATATATACCAAAGGAGTATATCTGAATCTCACTACATTTAAACACATGATGCACAGGGAAAAAACCCACCCTAACCCACAATTGTATCGCCTACCTCAGAGCCAATGTATGCTTTGCCCTGAATCAGCTCTGGTGCTGCATAAGCTGGGCTTCCACAGCAGGTGCTCAGATGATAATCAAGGCCACCCTATAACAGGACAAAACTGATGACAAAGAAACATTGGCTCTAACACAAATGGTGTCTTCTAGCAACATCTTAGAGGCCTCAGAGGCTACATTTTCCAATGCTGTTCACCTAAAGTATTGCTTTGGTATAAAATATGCCTTCACCAGGCAAAAACTGTCCAAGACCAAGAGAATCCTATAAATGTTCAGGTCCCAAGCTACTCCTTCACATGTTATCCCAGCACCCTTTTCTGCAACTCCTCCTGTGATAGGAATACTTCCCTTTGTGACCAGAGAGAAAACAGATGGAACTTGGGAATCAGTAATCCAAGAGCTACTGGGCATGAGGCTGGTTGAATGTTTATATCAATATTAAGGCAATAGTTTCATAAACAGCACTAAAATGCTTCCATATTAAAAATGTGTTATTCCTTAGCTTGGGCTTTTTTCTAAGTAGGTCACAGTGAGATGACATTGTACCACCACAATGGTGGTCTAATACTCCAATTTCCTGCAAGGTGCTTTAACTTGACTCAGCTAAAATAATCAGAGGACTTTGGATCAGTAAGATCTTCCTATTAAATTCCTTCTTCACAGCACCCATCTCATATGTGAAGTTGACAAACAGAGCAGCAATGTAGAATCAAATTTAAACTTGTCAAACAACTCAGTACAACCACGTGGATCCAGAGGCTTTGTAAAGGTAAGGGAAATCTATATGATTTGATCTCCACACATAGACAAATCCTACATAAACCATTGAAAATTATTGGGGGCAAACGGACACAAACATAAGCTTTACTTTGTGGCAGTAGATACCCTACATACAAGGTAATTTGTGCCTTATATTGTGATGAAAAATCAAGTGTAACACGAGAAAAACTGATATTTTGCCCAGAAAATGTAAAACTGTCTTACACTATTAAGGCCCTACCAAGCAATTAGCAGTGGGACAACTACACCAACAGCTCAAATTCAGGGCAAGGCTCTGCACTGCACCCTGAATTCATGCCTGCAGTTTTTATGTGTGCACTGTAGCTGATTAAGCTCTGCTATGAGAGCAACTGATACCCTTACCTTTGGCTTTGCACAAAGTCCAAAGTCTATCAGCTTCAGATTATGTTCCTCGTCAATCAGCAAATTTTCCTAGTAAAAGAGAAAGTGGTAATGAATTCTTACATAATGCCAGGTATTCAAGAAACCACATTTTCTTTTACCCTTTTTCTTCTTGCCATTACTAGCCATAACTTACCTAAAGCTCTCCTGTGGAGCTTTTGTCTGTTGTTATATATATCCTATATTCCACATAGGGAATACAAGTTCCTATCTGCTCAGAAAGGCGTAGGGGGATACTAGACACAAAGCAAAAACTGTGAGGCAGCAGCCTGCTCTGGCAGCCAGTGATATCCCAGATGGTGTGAAAAGCAGAGCTGGCAAAGTGGGGGAAGCCACTTGCCCTCTGTTAACCACAGTGAGAACAGCACATTCAGTTTCTGCCCACCCTCTAGCACAGGAAGGACAACAAACTGAGGTAAAGCCCCATTATGGACACCAGCCTGTCCAGGGTGCTGGAGCACTTCTTCCATGAGGAGAGGCTGAGAAAGAGATGGTTTTTCAGCCTGCAGCTTCAGTGGAGACCTCATAGCAGCTTTTTAATTCCTACAAAGGGGGCATAGAGACAGCACTAGCCTCTCCACAGAAGCATGTGGTGGGATGATTACAAGTCAACAAGCACCCGGAGATATTCAAACTGGTACTAAGAAAAAGCTTTTCTCACAAAAAAGGAAGTAAAGAGCTTAACAGGTTTTCCAGTAACATTATGGTGCCTCACCCTAGGGAGAGGTCCAAGATGTGACTGATGAAGAAGTTTGGTCTGACACTGTTTTAAACAGGAGATAAAAGCAGAAGTCACTAGAAGTCCCTTCCCAACAAAGTTATCTCACAATCCTATGAATCCATCAGGTCTCCAGCTACAATCCAAATCCTTCCAAGAGGGACATAGAAGGCTTTGCTTGGAGAGAAGTTTTTTGGAGACAAGGATTTAATGAGTTGTCTAGTAAAATGCTTGTACCCTAAGAATTTGCTTTTCTCAGTTATCAGTGTCTGTGAACATGCAAACTTCTAACCCTTTCAGGAGAAGTGGTCTCAAGGCTTTCATTCCTTAAACACATTCTTAATTCTTGTGGTGACAGCAAAGCCACAAGATCAATCTTGTGGCATATCCCTCCTCCTGCCCAGTCCTCATTTGTTTACTTTGCAGGAGTCACATTTTCCTTTGATTGTCAGAACAGAACAGTTTGCACTGTTACATGGAGGAACCATAACAACTCTCCCTGGGTACAAGCTGGAATAAAGGGGATAGCAAAAATGCCTAACCAACAGTCAAAATCAAATCTGTGTCTGCTCCACTCTCAACTGAAGTACACTATTCTGCTTCTCTTCCAGAGGAAGCTTCTTCCTCAGATACAGCTACGTCCAGCCCAGTTGAGGAACAAAGCAATAAGTATCAATAATACTTTCAGCAAATGTTAACTAAAGAGCTCTAAGAACAGTACAGAGAAGATAACTCATACCAGGTCCCTTAAGAGAAATAAAAGTGGGTCTTCATTATTATTCATGCAAATCTGATTACTGTTCAGACTTACTGGTTTGACATCCCTGTGGGCATATCCCTGACTGTGCACATAAGCAATTGCCGAAACAATCTGCCGAAAAAATATGCGAGCTTCCTCCTCAGAAAGGTGGTCCTTAGCAATTATGTAATCAAACAGCTCTCCTCCAGGACAGTACTGCATGAAAGCAGGAAGAAAAGAACAAATTTGGGATACAGTCATGAAATGTAAATATGAACAAGGGCATTGGACAGGAAGAAGGCGCTATTCTCTTTCCCTCTCTCTGCTTAATCCCAGCAGCACCCAGGCATGTCCCAGGCCAGTGTGCAACAGATCCAAAAAGTCCAAGAGCCCAACTTGCCCAATGCTCTCCACAGCCATATCAGTACCAGCACAGGTGACAGAAGTTGCCCAAGATGTGACAACTTGGTGGCACTTCTCAGGTCCCACATATCCTGCTGGTGCTGTTTTATGGAGTGAGAGGTGGGAATTAAAGTCAATTTCCTTACTTCAAACAGTGAAAAGTGGCTTTTAGAATGAGACAGAACACATTGTCAGCTTCATTTTTAAACTACAGCACATTGGACACACTTATCATTGTCTAAGAAATGTCTCATTTGGACTCTGCTACCACCTACTGCTACAGCTAAACCCAGAGATCTTTGCCATAGCAGAAACATCATTCCTTACCTCTAAAACCATGAATATTTTCTTGGGTGTCTCAATCACGTGATACAACCGGCAAATGTGCTGGTGACTCAAGTCCTTCATGGCATCAATTTCTAATTTAACACGAGGCAAATCATCCTAAAAGATCACAACAGCAAGGTATAAAATTGACAAGTAGTTTGACAGCCTGTACATCACAGTAAGCCTGAACATGAGAACTGCTCAAACTCAAACCAGCACCAGCTCTGTCACTTGTTCACCTGCCCTCCTCACACACTGGTCAGTAAAACCCAAAGATGCAGATGTACAATGCTACTATTCTCATCAGCACTCCACTTGACTTACAATACTTTATTTAGTTATTTAATATTTAAAGCTATAACTGCCTCAGTTTACAGCCAGAGTACATTGCCCTGTCCACATGAGGGCACAGGATTTGTGGTGCCATTAAATTCTTTCAAGACTACAGCATCTACCACTAGCCCACAGTGACAGGTCACACCCATGCTCCTGAGAACTCCACAGAAACAGCACATTACCAGCTCTGAAGTATCTTTTGGATTACCTGTAAAGCAAGCTTGTCCATGATTTTTATTGCAACTTTTTCACCAGTGAGACGATGTTGTGCGAGTTTTACCTTTGCAAACCCACCTGGAATTTAAAACAGAGATGTATAAAGCTCTGCATGGTGAGAAGCTTTCTCACCAAGATCTCAGTTGCCCTGAAGCAACTACTCTACGCACAGTATATAGCATCATTGCTAGAGAAAAAAGAAGTTGCTGCGCTCCCTCCAGTTACACTTCCACAGCTGTGCCCCGCAAAATACACGGAGAAAACATGACCCGCAGACTCTGAAGTAACAGTTAATCTCTCAGCTAAACATCGAGGTGAATGGACTCATCACAAACATTTGTTTGCATTCACAGACTGAGCCCACCTGTGCCGACTGTTCCGTGTAATTCATAGTACTTGAGAATTTCCTCATAGTCGTCTCCGGCCATTCTGCGACCCGCAGGACACGGATAGCTCTTCTCAGCACCTGCAAGTGGAGACCGCAGATTGGGGTCATGCTTTGGGGCACTGGGAGCTACTCAGCAGCAGCCCCCGGGAAGGTAGAGCGGCTGCTGATCCCACAGACCTGTCACGGCTGCCCGGCCGCAGACACGGGAGCGCTGCGGTCTCGAGTCACTGGTCACCTTCGAGTCCCACCCGGTTTCTTGGGGCACTGCCGCCAGGAGTCCCCCAGAGTATGACCCAGTCCCGAGGCAGGGACCCCTCAGCGGAGGAGCCTACAGAGTCCGTTACCGTTCAAATGTCCAGCTTCCGGCCGCCGCGATCGAAACGCCAATCTCCGAGCGCAGCCAAGCCGGAACGGGCGGGGAGCCCGGGCATGCCGGGAGAGAGCGAGAGCGGCTGTTGGCACTGCTGGAGTGGGACGGTGTCTGCTGCCGGCTGGCTGGCTGTTGATGGGGCGGCCTCCGCCGAGACCGGTCCCTCCGGAGCCAGAAAGCAGCGTCTGCCTCTAGCAGAACGCGCGCAGCCGGGGCAGCGGTCGGGCAGGAGCGGGGCCCGCGCCGCAGCGGCTGCGCCGGGCAGAAGATGGCGGCCAGGGCCGTTGCTCCGTGAAGGCCGTGCCTCCTGCCGCTCCCCGCGGGCTTTCACGCCACAGCCCCGGCCGGCCGGCGCTGCCAGTCCCGGCACCGCTCCTGGGCCTCCGGGGCCTGCCTACCCGAGGCACAGTGGCTGTCCGGGCCGGAGCAGTGCCGAGCAGGCGGGAGTCTCCATGGTGAGGCATATGTTTAGATGACCATTAGTAAATAAAAAGTGGATTAGTACAGTATTGCAGCTGTGCTCTGTACACGTGAAGAAACACAAGACAGGTTGTGCCCCCATCTGCCAGCTATTTAATGAGGCAGGAAAAGTGAGGGGGAGAGAGTGGGAAATATGAGTGGAATAACAGCAGGAAACATGAGGGAGAAAGTGTGAGAAACATCGGGGAAAAGAGTGGGAAGTATGAGTGGAAAAATGAGAGGACATCTGAGGAGAGAAAAAATGGCAAGGAAACAGTATGGAGAAAGTGCAAGAAGGGCAGGGTGGGGGGAAGTATGGCAAATATGAGGGGAGAAGGGCAGGAAATAGGAGAAAATTGGGATGCAAAACCATGAACGTTTATCAAAATGTCCACAGCGAAACCAGCCTATGTGGTTCCTTCAGGATTTTCACTGGAGCAGGGCCAGCCATATCTCCAGGGACTAGCCTGGATCTGGCAATAGGGCACTAATCCTCTGTCCATCCGTTTGCTACCATGCGGAGCCACTGAAGAGCCTGTCCAGAGCCTGGAATGCCCTCCTGAAGCACAATGGCTGTTGCTGACAAAAGGCCCACTGCTTGCTGGGGGCATAGGCTTCCATCTGGCAAGGCAAGGCTTGGACTGGTATGTGGCTGTGCAGGCAAAATGCCTATGCCTCTCAAGGAACAGGATTAGAGAGCCCCTTTTTTCTAGAAGAACATAATCTTTTTCTCTTGGGACAGGTTTTTGTCACTTACCTCTTCTCCTTAGGACAGATCCTGGTGAATATGTGTGAGATGAACGATAAGAGCTAGAAACATCCATCCACTCTACTCTTCTTGGTTTTATGTGGTTGCTTTCTCTCTCCTGCTGGCTGGCTGTGTAATTGATCCTAAAACTTGTACACAGAAGAAACATAAAAACTCAAGTGTGTTTAATAAAAAAGATGCTGTTGATGACAAAGTGGTGGTCCATTATTCTCAATAGCTACACAGACAAGGTTAAAAAACTGGCTTCTGTATCTTTGTACATACTGGGCATCATGAAGCTGTCTCAGGGCTCTGGCTCTGGGCAAGGCAGCCACCTTCGTCCCGTGCTTCCACTTTCGCACAGGTGGACCTGAGGCAGATGCAGGTGAAGCACAGGCGGACGTAGGTAGCGCTCCAAGGCAGCCAGAGCCAGAGCCAGTTTTATCTCTCTGTGGAGGCAGGGTGCCAGGGTTTCCCTGCTCTGAGAGCTCACAGAACACTGGGAACATCACAAAGATATAAAGAGACTGGGAGAGGTAAGACTGATCTTTCCACCCCCAGGAACTGCAGGCAGTTCAGGCAGGCAGGAGGAACAGGCAGGAGAAAGAGCCACAGTCAGGAAGCCTCTCTGCTCAGCTTCTCTTGCAAATGAACAGCTTGGCACACAGTGTGTCACTGCCTTACCCACACCAGACTGACACAAGGAAGAGATGGCCCATCTGCCTGCAATACAGGCGGCAGCACTCCTGCACAGAAAAGCTGCCTCTGCCAGCAGAAGCCAGCAGCTGACTTCTTCTGCCAGAGGCAGGAGAACGGCCATCACCAATAGTCAGCAACAGTCACCTACTTCTTGTCCCCATTGCTGAGGGCACTCAGAGTGAGCAGGGCACAGCCACAAATGTTCAGAGTTTGAGGGCTGTACCACACCACCACAAAGCCTTTGTAGCAGATGCGAAGGACAAGAACCAGATCCCTATGCTTGACGTCCCTCACAAGAAATACATGGGAGTAGACAGAGACATGGCCGGCAGCCAGCAGAATGGTGGGCTTGAGCACACACCATGGCTATTTCAACTACACTGGGCAGAGATGCAGGGATATGGCACTGGACAGAGCAGCATCATTAAGTGCACCTGCAGCAGCAGATCTGTTCTGGCACAGCACAAGATTGGAAAAGATCTGAGCATTGTGTCCAAGACAGCCTTCACAGGAGGTGAAGATGAGAAGCGCAGCCTCTGCAGAGTATAGACTGTCCCTGCACAGGAAAGCCAGACAAATTTTCTAGGAGTTTGAAAAAATCAAGAGTCATCAGAGGATGCTAGAGCTTCTGGAACCAAATTTTCCAAACAAGCATGCTGCCTTATCTGAGGAGAAGAAAGAGTGGGAAAATGATTGCTAGCAAGAGCTGTGCCAAGGGAAGACATGAGAAGGACGAAGACCTGTCCCATAATGAAAACAAGAGAGCAAGAACTGTCTGAAAGGGAAAACAACAAAAAGAAAAATCTGTCTCAAGGTGAATACATGAGATAAAGAGTTGGTCCAGTGGGAAGATAACAGTGATAAAGAGCTGCTGTCATAATGGGGATACAACAAGGACAAAGACATGTCCCAAGGGGAAGATGAGAATGATGGAGATGTCCCAAGGCAAATACAGGGGAGATGAAATCTGTCCAGAAGGGAAGAGGACAATAACAAAAAATTTACCTAGCAGGAAGACAACAAAGATGTGTCCCAAGATGAAGATGACTATGACAAATGCATGTTCCAGTAGGAAAATAACTATGACAAAGAGGTCTCCCATGGGAAAGACAATGTCCCAACAGGAATAGGAGAGAGACCAAAGCTGTCCCAAGGAGAAAACCATGTAGACCAAGACTGGTCCCAAGATGAAGACAGCAATATGAAACAACAAATTGTAACTGTGAGAGAAAATGACAAAAAGCTCTCCCAAAGGGAAGCTGACCCAGTTTTCTGGGTTGTACGTCAAAGGTATTTATGGCTGTACATGATCCTTTGGTATGCACTTTCCCATGGGAGAAGAGCTTTTAATCGAGATCAGGAGGGCCCAAGCAGGCCACTGCTTCTACAGTCTGTCAGTTATTTAAAAGGTGAGAAATGTGAGAGGAAAAGGACAAGAAACATGAGGTAAAAAAAGGGAGGGAAATGTGAAGAAGGCTGAAACAGGAGCAGAAAAGTGTGAGAAACATGAGGAAAGAAAAAGGCCTAGAAAATATAGGGGGAAAAGGTTGGGACATGTAAGGAGAAAATTGTGAGAAACATGGGGGAAATTGTGGGAGGATATGAAGAGAAAATGTCAGACAAATGAGTGAAAAAGGGGCATGAAACATGAACCTCGCAGCTCCAGCTCTGGACCCCACTGCAGCCCCAGGCCCTCTAGCTATCATTTAGCCTTGGATGTTGTCAGCATCCACCATCAGTCCGAGACCTGCCCAGCTTCTGTCACCCAGCCCTGGACCCTGCTGCTTCTTCAGCTCCCATTAGGACCCAGTCAGCTCACATCACCGAGCTCTGCAGACTGCAGGCATCTAGTCCCCACCGCTTGGCTCCCAGGCATTCCAAATATCCCAGTGTCCTAGTTTGGACAAACTTAGGGGAAAAAAACCCCAGAAGAGCTCCCCAGGGAATAAACCCCCAATTCTTTATCCCACTAGACTTAAGAAAAAAATACTTCACTCAGGGGGAAAAGTGGAAAAAACCTATTTATTAACACATACAAGGGAAACACTTCCCAGCACAGATCCAGATGCAAAAAAAAAATTTCACCGAGGGAGAAAAAAAGAGACGTGGACGATTCGATCTTCACCAGAAGGACGAGATGCTTCTCTGGCCGGTGTCCAGAGGCAGCCGCAGGGTTCCTCCGGAGCGAGCTGGTGCTGATCCTCGGGAGGTGAGGGGGGGGGGGGGAAGGGAGAGGGGGAGAGAGAGAAAGGGAGAGAGAAAAAGGAAAGAAAAAACAGCCAGCAAGCCTTAAACAACAGCGAGCAGGCAACGAACTACTACCACAGCAGCGAAAAGCCAGCAGCAGCAGCAGCAGCAGCAGCCAGAGCCCCGCGAGCCACCGCAAGAAAAAAAAGAAAAAAAAAAAACCAAGGCCAGTCCACAGAGCCGAGCCCAGGCGGCCCCTCCCCCGGGAGCAGACAGCTTCATGGCCAAGGGGGGCAGGGTGAGGAGTCAGTCAAAACACCAACCCAGGACATTCCACCCCTTATCCCATATCGTGATCATTGACACACGATTGGGATATACACTCATTAAACACAATATGAACACTTCCTCTGACTTGCTCAAACCTTCAACATTTACATATTCCTTCTGTCTCATCCCACAGTCAGATCTCCCTGAGGTACACAGCGGGTTGTTCCATC
Organism: Oenanthe melanoleuca; assembly: GCF_029582105.1. Taxonomy (NCBI): domain Eukaryota; kingdom Metazoa; phylum Chordata; class Aves; order Passeriformes; family Muscicapidae; genus Oenanthe; species Oenanthe melanoleuca. Next base: position 8,230,981 of record NC_079362.1, read on the forward strand.
TTTCTGCATTATCCACCAAGTACATCCAGGTCCTTGAGCAAAGGCAATCCCCCGAATGGGTTTGCCTGTACTCGAGGTAGGATTAATCCATACTGTCTTCCCTAGCAATCCTCTGACATGGGCCGCTGGGACTTTGTCTCCATCTACTGTATTAAGGCACTCAGATTGGGCAGGACCTGCTCGGTTGGTGGAACCTCGAGTGTTGACTAACCAGGTGGCCTTTGCCAAATGCTGCTCCCAATTCTTAAAGGATCCCCCACCCAATGCCTTTAAGGTGGTCTTTAACAATCCATTGTACCTCTCCACTTTACCTGCAGCTGGTGCATGGTAAGGGATGTGGTACACCCACTCAATACCGTGTTCCCTAGCCCAGGTGTTGACAAGGTTATTCTTAAAATGAGTCCCATTGTCTGATTCGATCCTCTCAGGAGTACCATGCCTCCAAAGGACCTGTTTTTCCAGGCCCAGGATGGTGTTGCGGGCAGTGGCGTGAGATACAGGGTAAGTCTCCAACCATCCGGTGGTGGCTTCCACCATGGTCAGCACATAACGTTTACCCTGGCGGGTCTGAGGCAGTGCGATGTAATCAATCTGCCAAACCTCCCCATACCTGTACTTGGACCACCGTCCTCCATACCAGAGGGGCTTCACCCGCTTGGCCTGCTTGATGGCAGCGCAAGTGTCACAATCATGAATAACTTGAGTAATGCTGTCCATGGTTAGATCCACCCCTCGGTCTCGTGCCCACTTGTAGGTAGCATCCCTCCCCTGATGGCCTGAGGCATCATGGGCCCATCGAGCCAGGAACAACTCTCCCTTATGTTTCCAATCTAAATCTATTTCCAACCCCCCTATTTTTGCTGCTTGATCTACTTGATGGTTATTTCGCTGTTCTTCGTTAGCTCTACTTCTGGGGACATGGGCGTCCACATGGCGAACCTTCACGGGTAGCTTGTCTAACCGAGTAGCTATGTCTTTCCACTCTTCTGCAGCCCAGATTGGTCTTCCTCTGCGCTGCCAGTTCGTATCTTTCCATCTCTGCAGCCATCCCCACAAAGCGTTGGCTACCATCCAGGAATCAGTGTAAAGATAGAGCTTTGGCCACCTTTCTCTTTCGGCAATATTCAAAGCCAGTTGGACAGCTTTGAGTTCAGCGAATTGACTAGACCCTCCTTCTCCTTCAGTAGCTTCTGCAACTCGTCGTGTAGGGCTCCATACAGCTGCTTTCCATTTCCGATTTGTCCCTACAATGCGACAGGAACCGTCGGTGAACAGGGCATAACGGATTTCCTCTGCCGGTAGCTGGTTGTAAGGTGGTGCTTCTTCAGCCCGGGTCACTGGTTCTTGTTCCTCGTCTGTCACACCAAAACTTTCTCCCTCTGGCCAGTTGGTAATTATTTCTAAGATCCCTGGGCGATTTAATTTCCCGATCCGGGCGCGCTGCGTAATGAGGGCTATCCACTTGCTCCATGTGGCACTGGTGGCATGGTGGGTGGAGGGAACCTTCCCACTGAACATCCACCCCAGCACTGGCAACCGGGGTGCCAGAAAGAGTTGTGCTTCTGTGCCAATCACCTCTGAAGCAGCTTGGACTCCCTCATAAGCAGCCAGGATTTCCTTTTCTGTCGGGGTATAATTACCTTCAGACCCTCTGTAACTTCTGCTCCAGAATCCCAGGGGTCGGCCTCGGGTCTCACCTGACACCTTCTGCCACAGACTCCAAGACAGACCGTGGTTTCCAGCTGCAGAATAGAGCACATTCTTCACATCTGGCCCCGTCCTGACGGGACCAAGAGCTACTGCATGGGCGATCTCTTGTTTAATCTGGATGAAGGCTTGTTGTTGTTCTGGGCCCCAATGAAAATCATTCTTCTTCCGAGTAACCTGGTAAAGAGGGCTCACAATCTGACTGTACTCGGGGATGTGCATTCTCCAAAAGCCTATAGCACCCAAGAAAGCTTGTGTCTCCTTCTTGTTAGTAGGTGGAGACATAGCTGTGATTTTATTAATAACATCAGTAGGAATCTGACGTCTTCCATCTTGCCACTTCACTCCTAGGAACTGTATCTCACGAGCAGGTCCCTTAACTTTATTCTTTTTGATGGCAAAACCGGCTTCCAGGAGAATTCGGATAATTTCCTTTCCTTTCTCAAACACTTCTTCTGCTGTGTTTCCCCACACAATGATGTCATCGATGTACTGCAAATGTTCTGGAGCCTCACCCTTTTCCAGTGCAGCCTGGATCAGCCCATGGCAGATGGTGGGGCTGTGTTTCCACCCCTGGGGCAGTCGGTTCCAGGTGTACTGCACGCCCCTCCAGGTGAAAGCAAACTGCGGCCTGCACTCTGCTGCCAAAGGAATGGAGAAAAACGCATTGGCGATGTCAATGGTGGCATACCACCTTGCTGCCTTGGACTCCAGCTCGTACTGCAGCTCCAGCATGTCCGGCACGGCAGCGCTCAGCGGTGGGGTGACTTCATTCAATGCACGGTAGTCTACTGTCAATCTCCATTCTCCTTCAGACTTGCGCACAGGCCAGATGGGACTGTTGAAGGGTGAGTGGGTTTTGCTCACCACCCCTTGGCGCTCCAGCTCCCGGATCATCTCATGGATCGGGATCACAGCATCCCGAGTTGTCCTATATTGCCGGCGATGTACTATTGAAGTGGCAATCGGTACTCTCTGCTCCTCTACCCTCAGGAGTCCCACGGCAATTGGATTCTCACATAGTCCGGGCAGGGTGTTCAATTGCTGGATTCTCTCTGCCATCACAGCCGCTATCCCAAATGCCCACTTGAAGCCTTTTGGGTCCTTAAAATACCCGCTTCGAAGGAAATCTATTCCCAAAATACACGGGGCCTCTGGGCCAGTCACAATCGAGTATCTCTTCCACTCTCCTCCAGTTAGACTCACTTCCGCTTCCACTATGGTAAAGTCCTGTGATCCACCTGTTACACCAGCAATAGAAACGGTCTCTTTTCCGACACATTTTGATGGAAATATAGTACATTGCGATCCAGTGTCCACTAAAGCTTTATACTTCTGTGGTTTCAATGTGCCAGGCCACCGAATCCACACGGTCCAAAACACTCGGTTTTCCCTGGCCTCACCCTGGCTAGAGGCAGGGTCTCCCTAAGCCTGTTTATCCTTTTTTGACGGGGGCATAGGTCTTAGAAGTTCCTTCAAGTGAATCAGACATGTCGTCATCATCCTCCTCATACGTGGCACTGTGATTCCGGGCGACTGGAGCTGCTCTCTTTCTGATGGAACCTTCTTGTTGAGCCTTGTCTTCCTTCAAATCACGCACTCGTCGTGCCAGAACGGCTGTGGGCTTTCCATCCCACCTCTTCATGTTTTCTCCGCAGTCACGCAAGAAAAACCACAACTCCGCACGTGGGGTGTACCTTCTCTCCTCAGCAGAGGAGCGTCTGCGTTGACTGCCAGGACGTCCGATTTGCACAGCTGAGATTTGGAGGAGATCCTCCTTGATTTCCTCTCTCAGCTTCTTATGGTTTTCCTCCAACTTATCCTCCAAGTTCTGTAAACGTGTTTCTACGGCTGCAATCCTGGCATGCGTTGGGCCATGCACAGCATCAGCGTACGCCCGAAGCTTCTTTGCCATATCAAGCACTGTCTCGTATATGTCTTCTCGTTTCATGATTGCAAGAGCTGAGGCATATTCAGATGGTCCAAGCCTCACAAGCTTCCTCCACATAATCGGTGTGCATGGTACCAGATCTGGATTTCTAGTTGTTACGTCATCTGAGAAAATAATTTCTGTCACCGCCATCTCTCTCAAACGTTGGACTCCCTGCTCGATGGTTTTCCATTTGGTCTGCTGCATGTACAGGTCATCAGCGCAGAGATATCTTTGTGCCACACTGTCCAATACACGTGACCAGAGGCTCTGAGGATTAGCTCCCCTCATCATACCTTGATCGATGACTGGATCTTGAGACAGGGATCCCAAATGTCTCGCTTCCGTGCCATCCAGGATGGTTGCCTCACCAGCCGCATCCCAAAGCCGAACTAGCCAACTAATTATGGATTCATCAGGTCGCCTTGTATAGTCTTTTCTTAGACCACGAAGATCTTTCAGAGAAAGGGACTCATTATTAGTTTCTGATCTCCCATCAGTCACTTTAGCTTCAGATTTTACATCAGGGGGAGTTGAAGGTCCTTCTCCTGCATCCTCCTCATCCTCATCCTCCCCCGGCCGATCTGTTTTCTTTGTGCACTTTCTACTCCTGGTACTGGTAGCCACAGCCATAGGTTGAGGCTTGCTGTCTAATTTTGCCCCTGTCCTGGAGCCTGAGGAGTTAACTGCAGTCTGAGTAACTGGAATAGTGGCTACGTTATCTCCCTGTTCCCTCTCCTTTGTTTGTTGTCCTGTACTATCTAACAGGGTTCGATAAGCGTACGCCAGAGCCCAGCTCACTGCAGTGATTTTCTTTTCCTTAGAATTGTCCTGACACTTTTCTTTTAAGTACTTTGCAATCTTGACTGGGTCTTGAATTTGTTCAGATGAAAAATCCCAGATTATAGGTTCAGAAAACTCTTTTAGAATTTGGCCCAGTTCCTCCCATTTGCCACACCACTCAGAATTCTTCCCACTCTGCTTTGCTACCAAATCAGGGGTTGTAACACCTTCATCCCTAGAAATCTCAGCTTTCATTCTGTATAAACTGCAGACAGTATAGAAAAAACTTACTAAATTAAATACCAGAAAGATGGTTTCCTTTACACTCAGGGAGAGCTGAACATTTTCTAACAGAGATGTAAATAATTCAGGGGAGAAGAAGGAAAATAAAGGCAAGAAATCCTCTTTGCTTGCTTCTCCTCTAATGAATTGAGTGCACAACACAAACCACGACTTGTACATCCCTGAAGTGGATTCTAACACCTTCATAAACTTCTGGCAGATCATAACAACCAAGCCTAGCCCAATGAGTATTTTGGTTAATACCCCTTTCATGAAAAAACTACGTGCTAGAGACAACACTGGGGCTATCTCTGAGTAAGAGAACAGGCCCAAAGACCACAGGGGTATTAAGATTTCAAAAAACTCTAAAGAGCAAACATACAGACAGGCTTCCAATCCAAAAGACATCATGGCTTCAAAAAACATACTGATATCAATACAAGCAAATTAAAAACAAGATGTTATTAAAGTTTTTTCCACTTTCTCCTTCCCCGTACGGGCCACCAAATAAGAAATGTCCTAGTTTGGACAAACTTAGGGGAAAAAAACCCCAGAAGAGCTCCCCAGGGAATAAACCCCCAATTCTTTATCCCACTAGACTTAAGAAAAAAATACTTCACTCAGGGGGAAAAGTGGAAAAAACCTATTTATTAACACATACAAGGGAAACACTTCCCAGCACAGATCCAGATGCAAAAAAAAAATTTCACCGAGGGAGAAAAAAAGAGACGTGGACGATTCGATCTTCACCAGAAGGACGAGATGCTTCTCTGGCCGGTGTCCAGAGGCAGCCGCAGGGTTCCTCCGGAGCGAGCTGGTGCTGATCCTCGGGAGGTGAGGGGGGGGGGGAAGGGAGAGGGGGAGAGAGAGAAAGGGAGAGAGAAAAAGGAAAGAAAAAACAGCCAGCAAGCCTTAAACAACAGCGAGCAGGCAACGAACTACTACCACAGCAGCGAAAAGCCAGCAGCAGCAGCAGCAGCAGCAGCCAGAGCCCCGCGAGCCACCGCAAGAAAAAAAAGAAAAAAAAAAACCAAGGCCAGTCCACAGAGCCGAGCCCAGGCGGCCCCTCCCCCGGGAGCAGACAGCTTCATGGCCAAGGGGGGCAGGGTGAGGAGTCAGTCAAAACACCAACCCAGGACACCCAGCATCCTCAGCACCAGAAACTTCACAAGCATGTAGTCTTCTGAATTATGCCTTCATGGGCAGAATGATGCCCCACTCAACAATCCATGGAATGGCATCTAATGCACCCCACGCCACCTGCACTGGGGGAAAAATCTCAGACACACCACTACCCAACCTAGGGACACCCCCAGTTCAGCACTCCTGCCACCTACTGAGTTCCGTTACCCACCTAGGGACCCCCACCAGTACTCATTTTGGGACACCTCCATGCTTTTTGCTGCCTGCTCCTTCTGAACTTTAGTCCTGCCCCATAGCACCAAAACAGATTTGGGGTGGCAGCTGCTGGGGGGTGGCATTGGGGGAGTACTCACCACCTGGCCTGGTGGCTGAGTTGGGCCTGGTGGCCCATCAGTTGATGATGGACTGCTATGGAGTCACACTCCTGAAAATGAAGGTAAGAAAAGGAATAGCCTTGATGGGGTCAAAGACATGGGGGACATACATGGTGACGCCAGGGGATACACTGAGCCTGAAGGTCACTGCTACCTCCCCCATATATTGCCTTGCTCTCATATGGCTCCCCTAGTCTCCCATGTCCCCCCAAATTTAGCTGGCACCCTACATTTCTTAAAGCCCACCCTCAGCTGCGTACGGACTTTCAAGCCGCTTATAACCACTGTCAGCCCCATAGGGTTGCCCTTGTCCCCCATCAAATATCTCCCCCCAGCCTATTGCAACCCCTGATGCCATCTGTCCGCACATGGCACCTTTGACATGCAGAATCACAAAATACTGTGAGTTGTAAGGAATCTATGGAAGATTGAGCTCTATGGTGTGTCAGTACCATAACTGAGGAGGCTTTCAGTAGTACACTAGTAAGACTGAGGATGAAAGGATCTCTTTGTGTTTTTTCTTACCAGCTACTGAATGTTTGCCCTCTCTATTGGCTGCTGTCAGATGATCAGAGAGGAGTCCTTCCTGCTTGCTCTGCTGCTTGTCCTGCCTGGGTGAATCACTGTGCCGACTGGCATGGCGTGCCCTCACTGCCATGCCATTCCATGCCATGCCCTGGGTTATGCACTCTTCTTTGCCTCACTCTAGGCCACTCTGACTTCTTAGAGCTGTTTAAATCTCCCTTGGATGCTCCTTGCCCCAGCCCGTCCTGATGTGGTGCCTGCTGAAGGTGTCAAGTCCTGGTGAGGCTTGGGGCTGATGCTCAGGAGTTCCTGAGCTCAGAAACACCCCTGTTCAGCTCAAAGACACACCAAAATACATGTACCATCACCCAGCCATCCTGTTCTTCTGTTTCTTCATGCCTCAGATCGGGGCTTGTTGCCATGATTTTGACATCCCAAAAAGTTCTCTGAGATGAGGCCTCTCAATGGCTAGGGGCCCTGTTTCTCACCCAGGGGTCCTCCCCTTCTGCCCCAAATTCCATGTCCACATGGGGATCCAGCAGTCATCCTTGACCCTGCATCCTCATGAGGGACTTACCAGCCCCCTCAGGATTCCCCTCCCCCACCACCAGGTGGGGATTCACCTGTTCCCTTTGTCCCTGTGTCCTTGTAGGGACCCACCAGAACTCCTGATCCCTATGTTTCAAATATCCATCTTGTCTCTCCATGTCTCTTGTGGAGCTGGAGGGAGTATTGGGACCCACAGGAACATCAGTTATTCCTCCCAGTCACACCTGTGGCTAATTGTGTTGGGTTGATGTGGCCAGAAATGTGTATTCTATCACCATCTATTGAAGTGGGGTGGGGTAATGATTCCTTATCTCCTTGGCACATACCATCTGCTAATGGTCCATCTTTAAGACAGGATGGGGCAATCATCTTTATCTTTTCCACAACCCATCCTCCCTCCAGGAAGATATCATCTGCTGCTGGCCCATTAAGTCCCACTGTATAAATGATAAAATTGCATCATCCCATTGGGAGATGCTCCAGCCAGGGGGAGGAACCACACTTTTCCTACCTAGATAAAAACGGAGGTGTTGGACAGCAAGGTACCTTCTTTCCACTGGATTCCAGAGGGGAAGCCAGACCTTTCTACATCATCCCTGGACTTTTGGAGGAAGACTGCACCCTTCTACAGGAGCACTGCTTCAGATGAACCACACCTGCCACTGCAGGGGGCTTGTAGCCACCATTTGATCGGACTGCTACCAATACCCTGACTGACAGGGTTGTATTCTGACTCTGTCATGGCTGAGATTTTTTTTTTTTTTTTGTAGTACTGTATTTCTGTTTTAATTTTCCCAGTAAAGAACTGTTATTCCTAATCCCCATATCTCTGCCTGAGAGCCCCTTATTTTCAAATTTATAATTTGGAGGGAGGGGGTTTACATTCTCCATTTAAAGAGAAGCTTCTACCTTTATTGGCAGATAACTGTCCTTCAATCCAAGACACTTCTCAGCCCTTTTCACAATGGTTTTCTTCTCCTTTGCACGTCTTTTACAGAACTGCCACCATCTTGACCCATGAAGTATAAAGGGCTACCCATGGTGGCCCCATGTCTCCACAATCCTTTTGACCTTGCCCAGGAGTTGCCCAGCCTGTGCCAGGCACAGTGGCAGCCCTGACTGGTCAGTTTTCCAAAGGGATCCCAAGGGTGGATTGGATGGAGAGGCTGCCAAAGGTCATGGCAACTATTCAGGAACCAGCTCCTGCTATAGTGTCAGCTTCTCACTTTGGAGCTCCCCAACAAACAGGCTTTCCCAGCTTCACTGTGTCTGCTGCCTGAGGCTTGGATTCTCTGCAGGATGATACCAAGAGAACATCTGAATGCTCATCTGAACCTTCTTATTCCCATTTCTTAGAGTAAAATGAGATGGCAACTCACTTTATGTATGAAGAAGCAGTGTAATGCATTTCTGAATACCAGTCTGGGAAAGCAAGATATGGGAAACAGTGCTTGTCGTGTCACTGAAATGTAAGGAAGAATAAAACTTTGTAATGATGTAATTTTAGTATTAGGAAGCAGACATTACTTTGGTGTCAGTTGTGTGGGGCTCTGCTACTCCTAATGTATACAAAACACACAAAGTTGCAAGATTATCACTCATCCATACAAAGCATGCATAATCATCTAAATTCCCAGAATTCTCCTCTGCTTCTCAGAAGCCATTTACATCTGCAGAGGTGTACACCTGTAAGTGGAGTATGGACATGCAGTTTGGGAAATGGTCTCAAAAGGGTCTCTGGAGATTGTTATGGGAGTTGTCCCCACCTTACTTTCTCCTTTTGTCATCACGTCACCTCAGAACAGGACTCAAGGATGTCTCCAGTCCTGCTGGCTTGGTCGAGCAACTTTTTTTGCTCAATGGGTCAGGAGACCAGCTCCTTTGCAAGGCCTTTATTAAAAGATCAGCTTTGGGTGGAAAGCTCGAGGGGCCAAACGCGCTGCTGCCTCTGCTGCTCCCAGTCACTGAGTCGGAGGAGGAGGGGTGCAGCTTTGTTTGCAGGCAGAGCTGGGGCTTCCATCCTTGTGGGAATCCCAAGGAAGGCACAAGTGCCTCATTATCTGGGGATGTCACTTTGACTGGGTGCCTTGTGATGATGGTGACTGGACAAAGCAGCTCAGGATGGCCAGTTCATTTTCTCCACTGGTTTTCTCGACCTGGGAACACTATTTTCAGTTCCAGATGTTATTTGGTCTTGTTGTTTTAGGGGTTTCAACTTTGAATAGTGTCCCAGCATCCTTTGCGTCCCTCTTTATTTGCATTTACTTCGCTGACGCCACTCCTCTCCCAGTCACAGGCGCCATTTTGGGGGAGCAGCGGAGGCCTTACCTGACGAGAGGGGAAGGGGATATGGCTAAGACAATTGGAAACCAAAGCAGGGTGAGGCCAACAACTTAACATTAACAATTAACATTACTTAAGAACTGAGACAAAGTAAGGCTTAAAGGACCGAACAGACAACCAAGAACATTTTTAAGAACATCTAACACTAACCACTATAATTGATCAAATAGATATCTTTTAGGAAAACTTTGTCTGAAGGATTTATTCTTCACAGTCCCCCTTCTTTCTTTTTGATTGGGCTTAGCTGACATCAATTTGAAGTTTCGGATTCTTGAAAATAAAACTTTCTTAATGTTTGATACTGATTATAAATTTCTTTTGCAGACTTATGCTCTTGCCCCTGGCTTTCCATCATAATGATTTTGGTTTTTCTTTGATTAGCTGTTTCTGGGATGCTGGTTTGGATCGTGGAGGTTATTATTCTGATTAGACAAGGGAGTAAGCAGGGTAAGAATAAAAGCTTGTGATTGCACTTATTACAAGGAGGACTGCCTTTTTCCACCATTGTGTCTTAAAAGACCAGAAGTCATCCCACCAGCTGGTGTCTGCCAAAGGAGTCCATTCCTGGGTGGCCACATATGCTATTTTACGTATTTCCTTAGAAATATTTCTTATTACTTTGCTTTTGTCATCTATTTCCAAGTAGCATTCTGATGAATTAAATTTTCCACAGATTCCGCCCTCATCTGCTAATAGGTAATCTACCGCAAGCTGAATTTGGTAGACTAAAGCTCTGGTTTGGGTTAACTGGTCAGTGATGTGATCTAGAGTGAGGGCTGTTTGATTTGATATAATTCCCAATACTACTTGGAGTCGCATGATTCTATTTAACATATAGATTGGGGTATGATATCACCAGGATCTCTCTTGTGCCCAAGTTGCTGGTCCGTAAACTTTGACTATTTCCTTTGGGGTCCAGACTTTCCCTTTCCACTTCTGAGTGCTTCCCATGTCAATGATGCCTATCTTTTTCTGTTCACCTCTTTTCAAATCATCGTATAGGGGAATTCCTGACTTCGATCCTAACTCTTTTGGGAGTAGGAAGAAGGCAGGCTTAATAACTCCTAGGTGCAGCTCCCTGTCCAATCTCCTGGAAGATTAGTGCATGTTGTGTCTCCACAGATCCAAAATAAATGTTCAGGGGCATCCCAAAATGGTTCCTTTGTCTCTGTAGGAAACTCCCAATATTTTGATAATTCTTTTATTCCTCAAAAGGGGTTTATTTTTTTTTTTAAGCACATTCATGTAGGTCATATCCTTCATGATAAATACATCCTCTGTCCTTTTTATTAATTGACCAGTACCGGTTGGGTTTAGGGTATCCACTTCGTACCTGATATTTTTATTATTAAGTACCTTTTACAAGTCATTTTCCCTATGAAACTCTTATATCTGTTTCCTGTTCCCCTAATACATTCTTCTCTGATTACCTTAGATTTTAAGTTCCACTGTTCCTTTTTCCTTCTTTGTCCTGGTATCTGAAGTGTTTGCCCTGTTTGTTTCCATTTTAAGATTTCCAGGGGTCTTAAACTAATTCCTTCCCAAGGCCAAATCGCTGACATTTGGGTATTCTCACAAACCCAACAATTGGTTATATTTAATTCTTTGCTGATTCTTTCAACCAAATCTATGAATAGATTCTTTCCCAGGAGTATCTCTAGCTCATTTACTTTCTTAGTTGCTACAACCAATTGCTTTGCTTTTATTAGGTCTGTTAGTTCTCTTTAACTTGGCTCATGCTCAAAACAAAACCAGCTTTCTCCTACAGGGATCTCCCCAAGTAAGCACTGCCAAAATGAGGCAGTGTTTCTTGCGATCCAATAAACTTTCCTATCCTTTTGGCAGGTGGTTATTTGAGAGTGGTTAAAACAAATGGGGTTTCTAGTGGTATGGACTCTTATTAGAGATCCAAGGCTTTCCACATCATAGAGGGGGTGGTAACACTTAGTGCATGTGGTTTCTTCACCCTCCACAAGATTATTCATGAGCAGGGCCAGCATCAGCTCTCCCAAGAGTCCAGTATGAACCATTTTTGGTCTCACCCAGTCTTGCCTCTTGCGGATGGGAATTCCTTCAGGGTGGTGTTGCCTGTAGTTCAGGCTAGTGCGACCTGGTTAGGATCGGGACCACGGCGCACTTACTACCTTCCCGGACAAATCGCACATCACACCAATATGATGAATGGCGAAATGCGGTTTATTTCCTGTGGGCACCCGCTTATATAACCGCGGTGTGCCTACGTCACTTCCTTTTACAGTTACGTAACTTAGCAACTCAATGGAGGGGGAGGGGCCCTGCCTCCTCGTACATCCTGAGATCTTCCGTACGGTTGTGGCTAACTGCAGGGTGGACAGCATTTTCCCAGAGTCCCTTCATTTTACCCCTAGTTTTTGTTAATTTAGTAGCTCTTAGAAAATACTCTGTAGGAAAATCGTTCTTAGAGTAAGATTGGAACCTCCTTCTGATTTGTAAGAAGTGCTGGTTTGAAGGCTAAAGTTAATTGAGAGAACCAAGCAGTGCCTTAAAACTCAGAGAATAATATATAAACTCTTTAACACCTTACTCAATTATGAGGAGAGACATGCAAACAGTAACACTAAACTTTGCCAACTTTTGTGACTTTAACTTCAAGTTACTTAAACAACAACAATATCAAACAAGTAGGAACATAATACCAACTTGCACGTGAACTTTCCTTTAAAAACTTGTCCAGTCAGTCTTTTATAGGAATTCCTTAACTGTCCTTTGGTTTTCTTTTTAAAGTTATTCTGAGGTTCTTGGGGTCTTGGATAGCAGTCGCTCTGCAGCGTTTGGTCTGTTATCAGGGGGTGGTACTGGTCCTTTTATTCTGGAGATGTGAGTCCATCATCTTTCCTATGTTCTCACTGCGGTGTGTGTGGTGAGCTGTACCTGGAAGTGACCTTCAAATATAGGCGTTAAGGGAGTGTTGTTCCAAGATTTAATAAAAACCTAATCCCCTGGGCTAATCTGGTGAGTGTCTGTGTTGAGTAGAGAGGTCTGAGGAAGATATCCTTTTCTTCTGAGACCCTCTAATGTTTTCCCAATGGCTTTCAAATATTCCTGGATGGCAGCTTCTCCTTCTAAGTAGTCTCCTGAGCTGAAGGGGGTTATTAGGAAGCGGACCCCAGGCATCGTTTCATAAGGGGAAACTCCTATGTCAGAGCGAGGCCTTGTCCTGATGTGTAAAAGAGCAAGGGGTAAACACCTAAGCCAATTCATCTGCGTTTCTTCAGTTAATTTGGTTAACATATTCTTCAAAGTTTTTTTCACTCTTTCTACTTTTCCAGCACTCTGGGCGTGCCATGGAGTATGTTAACCTCCATTTCATCCCCAGTGCCTCAATGACCCTGTGTAGAATTTGGGAGGTGAAATGTGGGCCTCTATCAGAATCTATGTTATTAACTAATCCATTCCAGGGAATCATTTCTTCTATAATTATTTTTATGACAACATCTGCTGTTTCTTTTACTGTTGGGAAAACCTCTACCCAATGGGTGAGATGATCTACATTGACTTGTAAATGTTTGTATTTTTGTACGGGGGGCATTTCGGTGAAGTCTATTTGGATATTTTGGAATGGTTTTAGGACTAGTTCTCTTCCCCCTGGTTTGGTCTTTCTCATTACTTTCTGATTTACTTTTTGACAAATTAAAATCCTTTTGTTACTGCCTTTGCTAAATCATATATCCCAATACAGAGATTCTCCCTGAGAAAGTGGTCACATAATCCCTGGATTCCCCAGTGGGTTAATTTGTGTATTTCTGATAGCATCTTTCGGGCTAAAGCCTTATTTAAAAATTTGCGCCCATCAGGTGTCAACCACTCCCGTTGCTTTCCTTGATGCATCTGTAGTTCTTGTATTGCCTTTAGTTCTTTCTCACTAAATGTTGGTCCTTCTCTTCCCCCTTCTTCTCCAGGTGTTTCATCAAGCTTAAGGATTTTCACTGGCTGCCCCGTATCTAAAGCTGCTTCTTTTGCTACTCAGTTGGTTAGCTGATTTCCTTTCACCTCAAAAGTGTCCCCTCTTTGATGCCCACTTATATGAACCACTGCTATTTCTGCTGCTTTAAGTAGGGATTCTAATACTGACTTTATTAATTCCTTATGTGTTATATCTTTCCCTTCGAATTCAAGTACCCACGCTCTTCCCAGATTTTACCAAACATGTAGACTATTCCAAAAGCATACCACGTGTCAGTATAAATAGTTCCTTGTTCTCCTTCCAGTAAATCTAATCCTCTTTTTAGGGCATAGGTCTCACAGCATTTGGCAGACCAGTTAGCAGGCAATTTTCCTCTCTCTAAGGTTTCCATGTTTTTATTTTCTGTTATTGTGACAACAGCATATCCTGAGACCCTCTTTCCATCTATTACTCTCAAGGACCCATCAATAAATAATACCTTTGCGTAGGGTAGTGGTATACTCCCTAGATCTTCCCTTACTTTAGTCTGTAAATTTATAAGTTCCAGACAGTTACGTTCTAACTCATGTAAAGGTTCTCCAGAGAGAAACTGGGCTGAATTTATACTTTTGGAGGTGACCAATTCTAGGATGTGGTATTCTTTAGTATGATTGCATATTTTAATATTCTGGTGTCTGTCAACCACTGCTGAGCTCCTTGACTTAGGATTGTTTTAAGGTCGTGTGGTGTATGGACCTTAATTTTTCCCTGCAGGGTTAATTTTTGGGTGTCTTCTATTAGAATAGCAATTGCCTGAAGACCGGTGGGCCATCCTTTAGTGACTGGATCTAATAGCCTTGAGAGGTAGGCTATTGGTTTTCGGCAACCCCCCCACTCTTTGATTAACACCCCATAAGCAATTCCCCTTTCTGTATTGGTAAACAAGTCAAATTCCTTTTTAAGATCAGGCAGGCTTAGGACAGGTGCTGAACATAACTTTTCTTTTAGATCTTTTAACTGTTTCTCATCTTCAGCTGTCCATCTTACAGGTTCAGGATCTACTAACTTATCATAGAGAAATTTGACACTTTGGGAATACTTATCTAACCAGAGTTTACAGTACCCAAAAAGGCCTAAGAGTATCCTTATATACTTTTTAGTTTTAGGTGCTGGTATAGATAGGATGCCTAATTTTTTATACCCTTTTCCAATTATATGGCTGACATAGGTGACTTATGATTCAACAAATTGTAATTTGCCTCGGGACACCTTTAGGCCCTTTGTTCCTAAAAAGTTTAGGAGTTTAATACTGGTTGCCCTCTCTTGGCTCTGTTCCTCCCCCAGTATTAGTAGATCATCTACATACTGTTGTACTTTGTCCTATGGGGTGAACTGCTCCAATAACCCTTCCAATGCCAGCCCAAAAAGATTTGGAGATTCTGTAAATCCCTGGGGTAGGCATGTCCACCTTAGCTATTGTTTCCTTTTCTTATCCGGGTGTTCCCACTCAAAGGCAAGCCAGTCTCTGCATTTCTTTGCTAAAGGGCATGCAATATGCATCCTTTAAGTCTATGGTGGTAAACCAAGCGTATTCCGGGATTCTACTTAAGATATTATAAGGATTAGACACTACAGGATGCCTGGTGATGGTTCTTGTGTTAATTTCTCTGAACTAATCTGTATTTTTCTTCTGCTTTTTTAACTGCCAGTATGGGAGTCTTATTGGGAGACATGCATGGTATGTATATTGGCAGATACCTTCTGCCAGTAGATGTTCAATGACTGGTGCCAATCCTCTGCCCTCTGGGGATATTGGATACTGTTTCACTCTGATGGGAAGTGTCCCTTCTTGCATTTGTATCTGTATTGGTGGGATGTCTAGATAGCCACTCTTTCCTTCCTCTGCCCACACTTTGGGCTTGATCTCTTCCACATCCCCTTCAGTTAATCTCATAATCTGGGCTATCATCTTTTCATTCCTCAGGATAATTCTTACCCCTAGTTGGACTTGTAGGTCCCTTCCTAATAATTTGCTTTCCAAATGAGGTAAGTAAATCAGGTCACCATCACACTGCCTAGAGTTCCCTTTTATTTCAACCTTTTCAGCTATGGAGGCTCTGAATGGTTTTCCCTTCTGCCCCTATTACTTCACAGGTTTTTCTTCCTATAGTGACCTCTGATGGAAGTTCTTTCAAGCTGGACTGATCTATTCCTCTATCAACCAGGAATTCGAATTCTTCGTTTTGGGGACCTACATCAAAATTTACCAAGGGCTCTTCTTGATGACTGATTGGGTCCCCTAATGGATAGAGCCCTTGACACCCCTAATCATCACCTTTTAGAAGTTTTTCTAAGGCCTCCTGTTCCCAGGCGATGGCCTTATCAAACGAAAGTTTCTTAAAATTTCTCTTGATGTGTCCCACACCTCCGCAATAGTAACACTTCCTTTTGTCCTGTGGCATTCCCAATTACCTGGTATTATTACTGGTTTCATTAGTCCAAGATACCACAGATTTCTCTTTAGATTCCCCTAATGAGGGTTTAGGTTTTTCCCCACTTGGTCTGGATGACCACCCTGACCAATCCCTGTCTGCTCCTAGGCTCTCCCTGGCTATGGCTACCATGATCTTTGCCTTCACCCTTGCTTTTTCTTCTTCCCTTCTTAAGTGTACCTTCAGAGCTTCCCTCAGCAACTCATTAACTCCTTTTTCTTGCCAATCTTCTATTTTCTCTAGTTTCCTCCTAATGTCAAGCCAAGATTTGGTGATGAATTGCACTTTTAACAGTACTTGGCCTTCAGGGCTCTTGGGGAAAAACCTGATCCGGACAGCAGGAAATCTTCACAGAGCATTCACAGAATCCTCACAGAGATATAGGAATGCCTGTCAGACCTCTTTATTACATTAAAGCATACATTTTTATAGGGTTTGTTACAATGATCATGCAAATCTAGCAAGCATACCATTGGTTAGTAAGCATTATCCACATATTACTTGTTACTTATTGATTGGTTCATGCGCTTTTACGGCATCTTCCCCACCCCTTGACCCAAGCAGTCTAGCACCCTGATTCAGTCATGTCCTTTCTACCTATTTGCTACTTTACTGTACTTTCCCTGCACGTCTACTTACTTATTTGCTACTTTAATGTACCTTCTCATCTCCTTGCTGCTGCTACTCTGATTCTTTCCCATCTGCTTACTGTTGTTACTTCATGGTTCTTTCTCATATATCTCATTCATGAATAGCTCAATGTCACCATTCTACCAGCAAGATGCAGGGTTGTGCATTTTAGTCTCAATGAGGATATTATGCCCCTGTTCAGCCATAATTTCCTCTACACAGGGCTATCAGGATCTATGTTTAAATATAGTTAGAAGTTCCTTCTTAATCAGTTGAGCCATGTTGCCGAGGTTTCATCTTTTTCTTCTGTGCCATCAAATGCGAATTTGGTGTTACTGCCTTGGGGGATAGACTCCCTTATTCCCCTAACCATTAGGGATCAGTAATCTCTCATATTTTTCCTCCCCTCCTCTTGGTTAGGGACAACGAGGGGCAGTTTAGGACCACCAGGTGGTTCTTACCTATTCTTCCTTTCCCATAACTGCAAGCTGGCATTCTGAATCATGTGGACTTCTTCTGGGCTAAATAGTATGTTAATGGTGGAGTTCAGTTCTCCCCAGCTATAGATATTAGGGCCTAGGAATTGGTCTGCTTGGTTGGATGTGCCCAGTGGGTCCTCTACCAAATTTTCTATCTCCTTCTTAAATCCCCGAACCTCAGATGAGGCATTTACAAAGCCAACTCCTCCAACCATCCCTCCCATAGGAACCTCCCTGAGGGGAGATAACCTTCCTGCTTTGGAAGCCTTGGACCTGGTATTACAATAGGGCCCTTCCACTAAATTCTTATCCTGCAAAAGAATAGAGGTTTGTTGGCTACTGGAAGATGAGCTGCTATCTGATGGAGACAGACTTAACTCCAAATTGGAAGGAAGTGAGGGAATGACCATTGGTGAAGGAGCAGAAACTAAGCTTGTAGAGGGGGATATTATAGTGGAAGGGATTAGTGGAGGGGCTAAGGGAGGAACTGGGGGTGTAGCTGAGTCAGGGTAAGATGGGAGGGAAATGGTTGTAGTAGCTAAGGGATTTGAGTTTGGGGCAGGAGTACCAGGAGGAGGTGGTAGGGGAGTTGGTGGTATTGGGGGAAGGACAGTGGATGGTTTGGAAAGGAGGGGAACTGGGGGCTCAACAGAAGATAGGGAAGGAACTGCAGGCAATAAGGATAGAGGTGGGGGATCCGGTAGAGGGACTTGGGGTACTGCTGGGTAAACAGGAGGGGGAGGAGGTGGTAGATAGTCGAGGGGATTCCAGCTACTCATTTTATTCATCTCTCCTTTTTTCTGTTTTTCCTCTTTTGGTTTTTGTAGTTTAGATATTTTTGTTTCATCACCTGCGGCCTTTTTCTGCCAACAGGCTGCATAAGATAGTTGTTCTACATCAGGACATTCTCGGGCTCTTAAACACTAATTTATTTGGCAACACATCCATGGATCTTGTGTTCCATATCATGGCTACTTTCCCTATAAATGTAACTTAGGCCAGATCTCCACACAGTAATAAATCATCTTAATTCTGTCTCCCATTCATCTAGCATCTGTGCCAGGGGGCTATCAGGGGGGATATTTTTCATTCTTCTACTTCCTCTCTTGGTTCTTCCCTTCTTACTCATACACTTTCCCATTGTCACTGTTTAAAAATGGGCCTTTAACAAAACTTTAAGGTACTCCTACCCGAACAGACAGTTACGGACGGGCAACTCAACTGTTAAAGAACTAAAACTTATTCAGCCTCTATGAAATTGGAGTTCAAATTGCTTTACTAAAACTCTAAGCTGCCCCTACCCAAACAAAAACCTACAGACAGGCAGCACAACTATGACTGAAACTTACGCTGGCTCCCAGCTTACAACCCAAGCTTTACTAGAAAGGATGGGGGGATCCACTCGTGTTTTCAAGAAGAGGAGGAATTTCCGGGAAAGAGGGGGGGGTTCACTCATGTGCTTTCAGGCCTGAATCCTCAAACTGACACACTAGGGCCTGCAACTCTTGCTTGCCCCTGGGATTAGGTCCCGACAGGGCACTGGTTGCCCCTCCCTTGCACACCTTTTCTGTATTCCAAGAGTTAGGTCCCAGCGGGGCTCCGGTTGCCCCTGCCTACACTCCCTTTCCTTTCCCTGGGGTTAGGTCCCAGGGGGGCTCCAGTTACCACTCCCTTGCACCCCTTTTCTGTTCTCCAGGAGCTGGGTCCCAGCAGGACTCTGGTCGCCCCTCCATACACTTCCTTTTTCTTTCCTGGGGTTAGGTCCCAACGGGACTTTGGTCGCCACTCCCTCCACTCCTTTTCCCTTTTAGGTCCGATTAAGGGGAGGCCTACCCCTTCTGCGTGCCACACACACTCTAGGTATCCCCTGCACACACCGGAGGGGGCCCTCTTTGTCTCCAGGAGACGCCTCACGCACTCACTCCACTCACTTCCCCCGTTCCCAGCTGGCCCCCTTGCGGGAGTCCGGAACTGCGGTACTAAGGGATCCACACTCACTTCGGGGGTCTGGGCTGCCAGCCTCCGTCTCACTCACACCACACTCATTTGCCCCCTATTCCCACCACCCCCTATAGTTACTGATGTTCTCCGGTCCGTCGTCCCAGGCTGGTCGTCTGGGTCCAGCGTAGCCAGCTGTCCCCGGAGGCCCAATAGGGAGGGCAGCCATCCTGTCCTCAGTCCTCTTTGGGCGTGGCTCTCCTGGATGAGCCCCCAAGCTGAAATGAATGGGCCAGGAGACCAGCTCCTTTGCAAGGCCTTTATTAAAAGATCGGCTCTGGGTGGGAAGCTCGAGGGGCCAAACGCGCTGCTGCCTCTGCTGCTCCCAGTCACCGAGCTGGAGGAGGAGGGATGCAGCTTTGTTTGCAGGCAGAGCTGGGGCTTCCATCCTTGTGGGAATCCCAAGGAAGGCACAAGTGCCTCATTATCTGGGGATGTCACTTTGACTGGGTGCCTTGGTGATGGTGACTGGACAAAGCAGCTCAGGATGGCCAGTTCATTTTCTCCACTGGTTTTCTCGACCTGGGAACACTATTTTCAGTTCCAGATGTTATTTGGTCTTGTTGTTTTAGGGGTTTCAACTTTGAATAGTGTCCCAGCGTCCTTTGCGTCCTACTTTATTTGCATATACTTCGCTGACGCCACTCCTCTCCCAGTCACAGGCGCCATTTTGGGGGAGCAGCGGAGGCCTTACCTGACGAGAGGGGAAGGGGATATGGCTAAGACAATTGGAAACCAAAGCAGGGTGAGGCCAACAACTTAACATTAACAATTAACACTACTTAAGAACTGAGACAAAGTAAGGCTTAAAGGACGGAACAGACAACCAAGAACATTTGTAAGAACATCTAACACTAACTGCTGTAATTGACCAAGTAGATATCTTTTAGGAAAACTTTCTCTGAAGGTTTTATTCTTCTCACTGCAGACCGCAGTTTGCAGCTGCCTGACAAGTCCATGAGCCAGAATGATACCTGCATCAGTAGTTCTTTTCTGCTAAAAGTCAGATGACTACAACCTGTAGCAACAGCTTTTGTGGGTGGGGTCCACCCAGCTGCACCATAGCCTGGGCTGAGGGACTCTCCAGCAGACCAGGAGCTTCCCACCATGGAAGGGCATGGAAAACAACCACAACATGCATGATTGGGAGGAAAAATTCGGATACACCTGCTCTGCTCTGCCTGGAGATGCCTGGAGATACCTGGAGACCAGTATGAATAGGGTTATGCTGGTTTGAAAGCAAACCAGTGGGGGATCCCAAGTCAGGATACAATAGAATAGGAAAATTAAAATGCAGTACAACAAAACCACTGATCCCCCTTCTGTTTGAACTATGAACACTGTGATAACTTTGTTAACTTTTTGGCAGATATACTGATGTAGATAAGGTACAAATATGATTATTATGATGATAATTAGCACATACATGTTTATTTTAAAAAATTCTCTTCACAATGGGATGAGACAGTTAATTAAACAGATTGTTTAATTATGATTTTTTTTTTTTACTTTGAGTTTGGTGATACCTTCTTGCAATTCTATGTTTTTATGTATAGATACTGAACTGTTAGAAAGATTTATGCAATATATTCCATTAAAATCTTTGTATTTATGTCCATGTATTAAAAGAAAATTGCTCTTTTGTCTTGTAGAATTGTACGTTTGTCACTTTGAATGTTATCTAACAGATTGTTTATTGTGTGAGACATGGCATGAGATTGCTTACTCAGCTAACAACTTAGTTGATCTGATTGTTTCAATGCTTTTGAAGCAGCTTGAAGTAGAAGGAGAGCTGCTGCAAACTTCTTCCTAAAATCCCATGATCTAAAGTTGTCATTACAATTAGGTTTTAGGTCATTACAATTTTAGGTTTTTCTCTATGTTTATGTTCTTGCATTTTTTTTCCATGAGGCGTCAATAAACTAAATCTCCTATATGTTACATGGACCACCTTTGAGTTTTGATGGAATGGCAGGCTAAACTTATTTCTACAAATGAGAAAGATCCCCTGCGGTATCTGCAAAGACATAAGGTTGGGTGCTGCGTGTGAAAGCATCACTTGTAAATGGGTTAGTTGAACCACCTAATTAGTGGCTTGTCCTCATTTTCTTCTGCCTCCACTCAGTCAGCATTAAAAACACAAAGGAGATTAATTTCTCGTGTTTGCACTTGGTTGTTTATTAAATCTTATCTAAAGTACAGAAAGTTCTGCAGCACTTCTAGCTACCAGCTAAAAGCAAGTGAAGTGGAGGCGAATCTAGCTAGGACAAGGTCTTTTAAAGCTAAACAGTTTAGTAAAGAGCTAACACCTGTATTATTTATCCTTTTGACCCAATAACCAAACACGTGTGACCTGCAGTGCAGCACTATCCAATCAGAAACTACTACTTGAAGCCATGAAGAAGAAGGAAGAAGACAGAAAGAGACAATGCCCAAGAACCTTTATCTTGTCCTATTCCTTTTACTATATTCTAAATCCCCCAAATTCAAAACCCTTCACCGTGTGAAATTGCACACTTCCATTCTAAGTAGGCACCAGTGACTCTAACTCCATCACTCAAATTTGGAAGCCCTCACCAAGGCCCCAAGTCAAAAGAATTGTTCTCCTGGGGGTCAGTGTCAGAAAGCACAGAAAGTTCAAAACTCCAGGGTTTCTGGGTTCTCACAACTGACAGAGTCAGAATACAACCTGATACCCTGTCAGTTAGGGTGTTGGTAGCAGTCCAATTAAATGGTAGCTGCAGATCCTGCAGAAGGGTATAGTTTTCCTCTGAAGGTTCAGTGGTGGTGTAGATGGGTCTGGTCTTCCTCTGGGAATCCAGTGGGAAAAGGCTGAATGTTGTGTTCCAAATCTCAAATTATATCTAGGTAGGAATGCTTGGCTCCAGGGTGGAGCATCTCACTATGGGATTATGTAATTTTACCAGTCATGCATGTGTGTCAAAGTTAGGGGTTGAGTGTTTTTCTAGTACTGTGTCAATTTAAAGAATTTTTCCCAATATCATGCCAATGGAGCTTGCCAGGTTACACCCAGGATCTTTGACGACTCTAGACAAAAGAGGTAGGTGGGAGCTGGGCTTCCAGGGGGGCTACTGGTTTTTTCCGGTGAGCTCAGAGGAGGACCGCCCATCTGGAACCACGCGACAGAACGAAGGAGAGCCAGACCCTCTGCGATCACCTGCCCTGCATCTGCCCTGTTCCAGCCTCCTGCCTCTGTGGACACAGCTGACCCTCAGAACCCAAACAGTGAGTGAGGAGCTGCCCTCTCCAGCCCACTCCCACCTGAGACTGGCGTGGCCGCTGCCACCCCGTCCACCTTCGCTCCCGGCACTTCTCTGCAGCTGTCGGGCTTTGCCCATCTGGAGCACCGGGACTAAATGCAGAGAGAGTGTGTCTGCAGCTAAAGAAAGGACAGAACCGAGTTATCTGTTCTGTTTTGTTGGTAATTTTAACAACTGCTGTTGTTTCTGCTTGTACAGTTAGAACATATTAGAACAATATTAGAACAAAGAGCTGTTATTCCTATCCCCTTATCTCTGCCTCAGAGTCTTTAATTCAAACAATTATAATACTTGGGGGAGTGGAATTAAAGTCTCTATTTCAAAGGAAAACTTTTGCCTTTATCAGCAGACCTGTCCTTCAAACCAGGATAGTCAATGACCCATTAACAGATTATATGCCCCTGGAGGGAGGATGGGTCCTGGAAGTGATAAAGAGCACTGCCCCACCTGGTTTTATCAGCTGGCCTATTAACAGAAGATGGTAATAGAATACACACTTTTGGTTACACATTGCAACCTAAGACAAAAGTCATGGTCAAGATAGGGGTTAAGGTAGGAATTAGGGTTCAGGCATTAGGGCTTGGCTATAGGGGTTCAGAGTTCAAAGTTCAGGTTCAGTTTTGGGGTTTGAGTTTGGGTTAGGGCCAGGGTCAGGTCAGAGTTTTAGGAGGCAGAAGCCCACTCCCTGGACCAGGGCCCTGGACACTTTTGAGGAGGTGTTTGGCACTGCAAGGACAGCCAGAGTTCTAGCTGGTGGCATCTTTGGTCAGGGAGAAATCTTGTGCCATTCACAATTTTAGCAGGCAGAAGCCCACTCCTGGGTGCAGGCTTCTTCACAGGAATGGTGGCCATTTTCCATGGCAAACAAAACTCATCCACTCAGTGTCTTCATATCTGTTTTGATACCTGGCACTACAACACAGCCAGAGTTGTAGGTGGTTACAGGTTTGATCTGAGAGAAATCCTGCGCCATCCGCAATTTTGGGAGGCAGAAGTCCACTCCTAGGCATGGCACCCTTTTCCAGCCACAGGCCCCTGGACACGAACAGTGACCCTTTTCCATGGGAAACAAAACTCAGCCATGCAGTGTCTTAATGTCAGTTTTCAGGGGGCATCTGGCACTTCAGATGCAGCTGAAATCCTGGAGGGTTGCAGCTTTGGTCTGGGAGAAATTCTGCACTGTTTGCAGTTTTAGGAGGCAGAAGCCCACTCCTGGCCACAGGCCCCTGGACATGGATATAACAGCCTGGGCCTGGATGGTAGGGCCTGGTGTTACCTTGGAACAGTTTGCAAAAGTCCAAAGGTGGTGAATAAAAAGAGAGACAGGCACAGTTTGGTGACCTGAAGATAATGTAAGGTTTAATACTGCAGCAAAAACAATGAATGTCACAGAAGGCGATCACAGTATGGGGTGCACCAAAAAGGGCGAGGGTGAGGGTGAAAGAGAAACTTATATAAGGTAGGTTAGGGACGGAGTCTGAGGGTGAGGCACCAATGGTGAACAACGGTTAGGAATATTAAAATTATTGTACCAAATGCAAACCAATGACAAGTGGGGAAACAAAGAACTTTTTAGAAACATTAACATATGAACTCGTAGGAGGCAGTCTGGGTGAGTTTCTACTAAAAAACCAAAGGGTTTTTTCCCACAGCTTTAGGCAGAACTATTCATCTTACTTGACCACAACAGGCAGACACTGGCAATTTTCCTTGTAAAACAAAACTCACCACCCCCTGCCCGCCCCCCCCCCCCCCCCCCAATTTTCTGATGTCAGTTTGGAGAAGGCAGACAGAGTTTTAACTGGTTTCACCTTTGGTCTGGAAGAAATCCTGTGCCATTCTGAATTTTAACAGCTGGAAGCTTGCTCCAAGCAACAGGTCCGTGCCACGCATATGTTTCAAAATATCAAATCCCCTGGTCACAAAACCATTAAAAGCTCATGTTGCAAAACACTGAAGAAACAGCGTATGAAAATACATGAAAACCACAGGTTACAAAAAGATTGGTTTGGAAACAGCAGAGTAGCATGGCTTCAAAATAATAGGAAACCAGGTTTTAATGTATCAGAAAACCAGGTTTCAAAGTCTCTGTTTTAAAATACCAGAAGATCATGTTCAGAAATACCGAAGCAACCCAGTTTCAAAACAGCAGAATGAGTTCCAAAATACCAAAATAACTAAATTTCAGAGTATACTGTGTTCAGAATCATCAAAATTACCCAATTTCAAAGTATCAAATTAGAAAATAACTATTTTCAGATGTCTTATATGGACAGGATTCCCAAACCCAAAAGAATGCAATATTGTCAAAATTGGATCTGTGCAACCAAAATTAGTATTTTCCTCTCTTAGAAGTTTTCCCTTATCGACCATCAAAACATGTGCTTATTTTAATCATACAGCCAGGTGTAGTAAAAATTTTACTTTAGAAGTTAATGGTAGTCGTAATTTTCTGCTTATATGATGTCTGTGAGAACTGACATTTGGGCCTGAGAGCTGCAGTTGGGAGCAAAGGATAGAGTAAATGTGTACCCTAACCCTGGATGCACACAGAAAGACTGAGTAGCAGGCAAAGAGGGTATTAATAAACTGTAGCAATATTTCACTGAAATTCAGTGGGGGTGCTTGGGTTCAGTCTGGGCCTGTCGGGATTAGTCATAAATAACCTGGCCAAATCTCTGATCCTTCAAGGGATGCATCAAACACTTCAACAGAAACACAATTCAGTAATGGTTGTGGAGGAAGAATTACTTCTAATTGCTTATGATATGGGGGGAATTTCCTTGGTAATTTCAAATGTAGGACATAGGGAATTTTGGAGGCAAAATCCCAATTCTGGCAATGGGCACTCAGACAAAAAGGACGGTTCTTTTTCTTGGAAAGCAAAGGCTGGCACCCCAGTGTTAGAGTGGCAGACAAAGGGCTGTGAAGGCCAGGGAATGACTGGCAGGACCTTTCTCCACCTCACCCCCCACTCCAAGGTGCAGCAGCTGCAGGTGTGCCCAGCTGCTTTCACAGGGTTACCCTACCCGGGCACACCTATGCAGGGAGCTGCTAGTCCAAAGAGGCCAACAGGGGCATCCTGAGTATTGTTTCAGCAGTGATGGTTGGAGCATCCAGCAAGGGCTGGGGAGCAGTCAGATGCACCTAGGCATAGAGCATCACTTCAGGAAAATGCCGAGGGAAAAGTCCTTGTGCCAAGAGGCAGCACCTGAGCAGACAGGACAGCATGTGGGGTCCCAAGGGGGAACTTTCAACTTTCCCCTTTTATCTTGTCCATTCTTCCTCAGAGCCCTCAGTTCCTCCTCAGAGCCCTCAGAAAGGGAGAGGAGTTATTAGGAAGAAAAGGGTTTAAACTGAGGGAAAAGGTTTCCTTTTCCATAATTGTCTGTGTTCAAATTATGGGGGAGTTTGCTTCCCCTGCAATTTTAATGAACTCAATACAAGGAAACCCTGCCTTTTCTGTGCTGTTAGGGATATTAATTGACAGGGAATCCCCATTTCCTTTTTTTTTTTTTTTCCAGTTAAAATGGAATGGGAAAAATTTTACAATGGGTTTGAATTAAGAGCAACTCCCCCCTTTTCATTGTCCCAAGGCTTAAACTGAGGGGGAAGCCCAGCCGTCCCTCCTTTTTAAGGGTTTAAGTTAAAGGAAAAATGCCCCTTTTTCCATCATTGAAGAGATATAGTGAGGAAAACCCCTCTTTTCCCAGTATTCGAGGGAGTTAAATTAAACTGGAGAAGCCATTTATTTGGCATTGTATCAGTTTAAATGGAGATAACTGCCCCATTTCCTCATTTTGATGGGTTCACTTGAAGGAAGCTCTGCCTTTTTCAATGTTTTAAATGTTTAAAACTGCATTTCAGGGCACTTCTACCCATGCTGCAGTACCAAATATCTCAGATGAGAGCGATCCCGGCATGTATGTAACCCTAATGCCATCTGGGAGTCTATTTTTTTCCTTATTTTTATTTGTAATGCAGATAGCTGAAATTAGAGGTCCCATTGAGATACTATTCATATCTTTACTATTCTTCTCCACCCTACTTAATGATATGTGAAGTATTACTTAGTAGTCCCTAAGGAATAATTATGTAAGTTAACAACTAATTGAACTAATTGTTCAACTTATCCAGCTCTGCTGCTGAAACACAAAGCAGCATCATTTATTTCTGACCAGACTTCTGCCTTTTTCCTTAAAGTGGTTGTAGCAAAAAAGAAAGACTTGCTGTTTTCCTGGAGTTTTCTTTTATATGGAGCTTTATTCACCTTCAATTTAAGTCAGAGGAGCCAAACAGCTGCAGCACCTCTGAGGGCTTTTATACCTTGTGGGATTTGCCTCCTCTCTTTTCCCAGCATCATGGGAACAAAAGGCAGGGCCAAACAGGGGTATATAAACCCCAGCCTTTGCTAAAGGGGCTTCCCTTTCTCTCTGGGAGTAGCTGGGATGAGAGCTATTCTCTCATTTCAGTGAAGAGGATCTTTCAGCTTATTTCAGCTTGTTTTCAGTAGCTGTTTTTGGGCATCTAAAGCAATGAAGGCTTTGAAGACACCCTGAAGAAAATAGTATTGAACACAGGGAGTATTTAAGTTCATGGTTTTGGGTTGTGTGTTCAGGGGTGGTAGGGTCCTTTTGTAATTTCTGTTTTTGTTGGTTTTTTAGGAGCAGTGCAACTTCCTGGAATTCCAGGTTGTGTCAAGTATGACACTTCAGGTCTTTTCAGCAGATTCATCATGTCATAAAAGGGATCTGCCCCATGTTTAATATGATGTTTGAGAGTGAGGCTTCAGATGAGTAAACTGAAGATTGTGACTAGGAAAGGGAGGGTGACCAGGAGAGGGAGGGTGAGCTGGGTACCTGGTTAGGAGTTACTGGGGGGAGTTTTCAAGGCAGCATGGTGAGAAGCAGTGTCCATTTGAGGGCCCCCCAAGGCTTTTACAAGTGCAGGGGATGCATTTACATGCCACAGCACATGAGTGCATCCACCTCACATAGAGAAATGCCATGTAACTTTGCCTCTCGCTAACTCAGGTGTCAATCATAATAGCAGCTATTATATTAGACTCAGGATGAAGCTGGAGACACAAGGACCTGGGCATGCTCAGGAGAGGGTGAGTAGCTGCCTTGTTGGGATTTGGCTCATATAACACTGAACTTCTACGTTGATTTTGGTTTTCTTCATTGTAGCTGACTAAGAGGCTAACTGGTGATCATGAGGCAGACTCATTTCAGGTCCAATGTGGATTCATGTCACCAGTCATCCAAAAGATAAGTCAGGGGTATGGCCTAAAGATGGGATTATGTGGGGTAGTTGGTTGGAAATTCCTTGGACAGGTTTAAATATTAGCGGAGGGGAAAGGGATGTCCTCTAACGGGCCTCTAGGACAGCTAAAAAGAGCAGCTCTACTTTTCATTGCACCCATAGGGTGTGCAATGCAGAACAGTTCCAATCTGTGTTGTGTTGTCTGTCGTATTGTGTTGTCTGGAGTGTCCTTGGATCAGATATCTCTGCCTTTTCCCCTCAAGGACCTCATCACAAGCATCAGCCATCATATCTAGATTTTCGAACATTCATACTTCCAGGCACAATGTCAATATAATTTGTTCTTTTACCGATGGGCTGGGCTGCATCTTAGAGTTGCATCTCAGAAGCATAGTCAGATGTCTTTTGAGGCCTTGTTCCTGGCTGTATTGCTATCTATGCTTTCCAGCTGTTGTAAGATCGTGGGGCTTGTAAGATTGTATGGATATGGGGAGCAGCCTAAATATAGCATTGACTTACAGCCATCTTGATCATGATGACCAACAGTTCTTTTAACAGATCACTGTTGTACTCTTCTCTTCTGCTCCTTAGAGCCTCCTCTGTCTACTAGTGCCATACTAGCCATCATCTCTTTTGCCATTGTCTTGGTTCTTGCCATTATTCTTCTTGCCAGGAACATTTTTTATCATCCTTGTGCCATACTGTTTGTTGTAAAATGTGTTGTCTTTAGCCTGGAACTGCTCTGCCCTGTGGAATAGATGGGGGATAGGTGGATGTCAGGGTCCACACCACATGCGGAGTCCTGATAGGTTCTTTTAGGGATCTCAAAGCACAAAAGACACAGCAGGGGACAAAACCAGTTTACTTTTGCAAAAATGCACTTTATTTAGTGCCAACAAAATGCGATAGAGGGACAGAGAGACAGAGAGAGAGTGGGGGGGGGGAGAGAGAGAGAGAGAGAGAGAGAGAGAGAGAGAGAGAGAGAAAAGGGGTTGGGATTATAGCTACCAAGACGGGCAGATGATCCTCGTGGAACCAGCCAATAGATGTCCGTTGCCGTCCGAGGAGATCTCAGGGGTCTTTAGTCTGAGGGTGTTTTTTATAATCTGTTCCAAGGCATCGGGCTACTGGCCAAACAGTTTAGGACTTTCAGGTATGCTTTGGGTTCCGTTGGGGGAACAAACCCACAACAAGCCCAAGCGAGTCCTTGTCGATGAAACAAACACAGGGCACTCCATCTCTGACCAGTTCATTGTTCTCGCACCTGTGGGAGCCTTGTCGACTAAACACAGTTCAGTGCACCGTGACTATCCGTAAACCAGTCTCCTGAGAAATCAGTCCTGGTCCCATGGGCACTACCTGCGAACAATCACTTGGCATTCCTCCCATCCCTGGCCAGCACCTTTAAACTGCAGTTTGAGGGGTCTTCTTAGGCCTCAGGCGAGGGTCATTGGGCAGAACAAACGAGAGGCTTTCAGACGGACTCTCACAGTGAGTAGAAAGAAGACATTACCTGTAGCATTTTGCTTTGCTTAGCCACTGGGGCCGCACCTCGGACACAGCAAGCATGACTGGTTGGTACAGAGTTGAGCAGAGACAGCGGGAGTGGTACAGTGGCGGCTCACAGTTTTCTAGTCATTTGTCTTAATAAACACCCAGATCCTGGGTGGTTTGCTTTGAGAAATGAGACCTTGGAAAGGTTAAGCTTTCCCTGTGTATCTGAGTGACCTGACAAATAATCTTTTTGCAGAGGCAGGGGGATAGGATATAAACCCCAATATGAATGCAGGAGGCCAGAGGAGTATAGTGACAAGGCAGGTCAGCACCCAAAGTCTGAGTTACAGCCTGACTTTCTTCTCTAAGCTTACCTCATCATTCAGGTTTTTATTTAACTTTGAAGATGTGAAACATTCAGCAGACTGGGTATCAGAACCAGGGGGCTGTGACCGGATGCGTACCAGCGATGAAGATGAGTATCCACTGAAGAACAGGACTGGATGCTACTGGACTTACTACATTAGGGATGAAACTATAAATAGCCTTTAGTGTTAATATGGGTTAAAGTTCAGGTTGGGGTTAAGGTTTAGGGTTTAGGGGTTAGGGTTAGGGTTGCATTGCTAGCACACTCCCCTAACCCAAGCACTCACCACTAGAACACTCCTCTAACCCTAGAACCCATCCATAGCACACTGCTCTAACCCTAGCACCCACCCCTCGACCACTCCCCTAACCCTAGAACACACCCCATAACCCAAACACCCACCAACAGACCCCTCCCCTAACCCTAGACCATGCCCCCATAACCCTGACACCCACACCTAGCACAGACCCCTAACCCTAGACCATGCCCCCATAACCCAAACACCCACCCCAGACCCCTCTCCTAACCCTAGACCGTACCTCCATTACCCTAACACCCATTCCCAGACCCCTCCTGTAACCCTAGACAATGCCACCGTAACCTTAACACCCACACCTAGCACAGACCCCTAACCTTAGACCATGCCACCATAACCCTAACACCCACACCTAGCACAGACCCCTAACCCTAGACCATGCCACCATAACCCTAACACCCACCCCAGACCCCTCCCCTAACCCTAGACCATGCCCCCATAACCCTAACACCCACCCCCAGACCCCTCCCCTAACTGTAGACCACACCTCCATTCCCCTAACACCCACCCCAGACCCCTCCCCTTACCCTTGACCATGCCCCCGTAACCCTAACACCCACCCCAGACCCCTCCCCTAATGCTAGCACATACCCCTCGACCCCTCCTCTAACCTTAGCACCCACCCCTAGCACAGACACATCGCCTTGGGGAGCTGGAGATGAGGCGGCTGCAGCCAAACCATGGCTGATGATTGGCACGGCAGCAGCAGCCAGCCTGGGCCAGCACGGGGCTCCAGACACCGGCCCTGTGTTCTCTGGGCACCGCTACCCATATGAGCATGGTCAGGACGTCTGGAGCAGGGCACCAGGATTTGGTGGGCTCGACACAGGAGCCTGCAGGAGCAAATGCTCGCAGCATCGGTGGCAATGTTGCAGTTCTGACACTGGCCAGCAGAACCCCAGTCCTGTGTCATTGTGGCCACACCAGCTGTTGTGCTGAGGAGGGAGCAGAGCAGGATCCAGCTCTGGCAGTGGGCAGGGGATGACACAGAGATGCTGTTGGAGACCCCAACTCTGCTTCCAGCCCAGAAAAGTGGGTCAGGGAGCACATCACCCACTCCCTCCGTCCCCTGACTCCCCCCTGCCTGTATCGATTTGCTTGGGATTCCTTGATTAATTAATGTCAGAGAAATGCAAGGTTTTTTAATTACCTCTGTTTAATTAGGGTGAACTTTTAATTGTATCCCTAAGCCGATATATACTGTTCAATGGGCTTTGTAATTAGTGACCCAGCAATCTCTGTTAAAACAATTATCCCAATGTAAGAAGTGTAAGGAGCGGAGGCTGCCCAGCGAGCAGGGGTGCTCTGGCAGTGCCCTGCAGTGAGTGCCATCCATGCAGAGCTGTCCCTGTTGTGTCCCACACCCACAGCTTGGCACAGTGGGCTGGCCCCCAGGTGCCGTGGTGCCAGGGGCTGAAGTGACAGCACTGACTGGGAGTGCCCCACGCTCTCCCAAGGATTTCAGGGGCTTCCAGATCCCTGGGAAGCTCTGCTGTAGGCTGTGAGGTGACTGGTTAAAAACAACCCAGCCTCCATCCAGAGGTCAGCCCATTACCTGTCTCACTTCTCTCCATGATGTCCTTCTGTCCTTTCATCCCTCTGCCTGGCCCTTGCTCACTCGAGCAAAGGCTCTGGCACGCGGAAGAAAACTTTCTTCCCATCAACATATTTCATCCTCCAGAGCAGTTTAATATCCATGTCAGAAAGTGTCACTGTCTGAGGGTCTCTTTTGTGCCCGAGACCACTCAGATGGACATTGAAGGGTGGTTCAAGGCGCAGGGTATTCTTGAAGTTGCCAAAGAAAGACTGCAGGAGACAGTCGTCCGGTCTCAAGGTCTGTTTATTGTTCCTTATCTCTACAGTTTTCTTGCTTGCAAGCAGCAGTCTGGTCACCACCGTGTCCAGGACGAAAGTCTGCCCACGAAAGGCAGGACTTATCTTTTATACCTTAAACTACGTATTCTATGTTTACAATATCTTTCCAATACTACAATATCTTATTACTATGTCCAGTTTTGTCCCAAACCAATCTGTGATTCCCAGCATCCCCCACCAACATGGAGAACAAGAAGAAGAAGAAGAAATAAGACACCACACCCCAAATCCTCCATCTTGGCCTTGTGGCTGATAATATAAACAATCCCAAAAACTACCTTTTCTACATGCTAACTATCTAATTCACACTCTAGTTTCCCTTAAAGGTTTCTTCTCTGAGAGAAGGCAGATGTTCCCATGGTGCAGGATCCAGCTCTCTGACCCCCCTGGCTCTATTCGGGGGTCTTTCAGGGGTCTGACAGGGGGGTTCTTGCACCCACAGAGAATCCAGAGGGACTCCTTGGACCCCCACAAGAAAGCAGATGGCAAATTGTCGGAAAGGAAGACCTTACAAATATGAATGCTTAGATTCTGAGAATATGGAAACCATGAACGAGGTTGAAATGAAAACCACTTTTGAGATACCAAACCTCAGTTACTGAATAACTAGAAGACAATAGAATGGCCAGCTAAAAGTAATCCCCTCTTGATAGAACAATGTCTTCTGCTGGAGAGCAAGTCCAGAGGTCAGAGAAGACCTTGTTAGAGTCCAAAGAATAGTTTTTAGAGTTTAAAGTATAACACACTATGGTAATGTAAGGATTCTTATAGGCTGTATGTAAATGCCATAGAATTTGTATCTTGTGTTAGATTGGTTAGTGCAAATTAGAATATTCATCATAGAAGAAGATTTATTGTATTGTAAACGGGAAATCGTTCTCTTACTTACTGCTCTCTCTTACTTCCTCTCACCCCTCTTGCTCTTCTTTCTCTCTCTCTTACCCCTTGCTCTCTCTCTCTTACTGCTACCACCCCTCTCTTACCTCCTCCCTCAGCCCCTCACCCTCTTATTTTCTTACTTCTTTCTCTTCCCCCATTTTCTCTTTGTCCTACTCTGGGCTGCGGCTGGCAGCTCTTAGCAGGACTCCGTATACCCATGCCCTTACAATAAACTGCAACTGTAACACCAGCTTATACAGAGCGCATGAGTTTTGTCCCTGAGGACCGTCTATCCCCATACAAAGACAACCGCAGCGAGTGGCTGTGCTGGCAGGGGGACAGCAGTGGCGTTTCCCAGTGTTTGTTACCCTCTGTGTTCCCTGTGCCAGCAGCACCAGCCCTCACCCAGTCCTGCAGAGAGAGACGCTGACAGCATAGACTCATTGGGTCACATGTTGCGTCACACGCCGGGTCACACTGGGTCACAGGCTGGGTCACAGGCTGGGTCACATTCTGCCCCATGAGCAAAGTCCCTCAGGAAATTGGGGTCAGCAGTGCCCACCCATGGTGTAGAGAGTCTATGGTGAGCCTCTGACCCAGAGTCCTCCTGGGCTGGGGCCACATCTCCGTGTGGACAGGCAGGAGCTGAGCAGGAGCAGTGCGAGGGCTGCTCTGTGCCCGTGCCAAGCTCGCTGTGGCATGGCCGTGTGGCACACAGCCCCCAGGCTGTCTCTGCCTCTGCACACTTGTCCCACTGCCTACTGCTGCTGTCCCCCTGTGCCTGCCTGGCGCCACCAGCACTGCCACTGCCTGGAGACTCCTGTAACAACTACCCGGGCCCCAGGAAGTCATTAGTAATTAATTTGGTTTCTAATCTTCTAATTCAGATGCTCCTTGATTTGATAAGTGAAAAATCTGCTTTGGCCACATGGTTGCTGTTCCAACTCCTGGGTTTTTGAAGAAACGATTATTAGGAAAATAATTAAAGTGGGGGGGGGAGGGGGGAGGGGGGGAGGAAATAGAAAAATAAAAGAGGAGAGGAAAAAGAAACAACGAAAAAGAAAATTTAAAAAGGAAGAGCAAAGAGGAAAGATGAAAAGATAACAAAACAAAAGAAAAAAGAGCCAAGGGAGGAAACACAACCTGAGAAAGCATTAAAAGGGGAAATAACAGATGGGAAGGAAAGCAGGGGAGCAGCCCCCAGCCCGAACATCCCCTGCGCCCCAGCTGGGATGGTGGCGGTGCTCGGAGCTGCTCGGGGGGGTTCTGACCCTCCGGCCCCCTGCAGCCCCAGGGCGGGGCTGGGTTGCGATTTGGGGCTCCAGACCCCTCTGAGTTTCATTTTTCACCCAGTTTTCCCGGTTTTCTGCCCCGGCCAGGTCACCGGTACCTTTCCCCTGTCCCCTATTGACGGGAGGCTAAGCCAATATTTACCAAGCACCAGGGCAATTCCCCGCGCCCCCCAGGAGTGGTGGAGAGGGTGGCCCCGAGGAGCCGCGTCCCTGTCGCTGTCCCCAAAGCCACCCCCGAGGGCGGGATGGCCGCGTGGCGGCGCTGCTGGATAAGGGACGGGAGGGGACCCTGGTGACACGGAGGGGAGGGGCAGGAGGGACACGAGAGGGGAGGGGTGCGGACAGCCCCGGGGGACAGGGGACAACGTCCCCCCAGCCCCTGCCTCGCTCCGCTGCGCATGTGCCCTAAACCCCACGGACATCGCTTCGGACCTGGTCTGACCCCTGACCCTCACAGGGGACCCCTCAAACTGCCTAAACCCCAGGACCCCGCCTCTGGGGCGGACAGGGTGTCCCCAAACCCCCAGCAGGGTTTGGTACTCAGCGCTCGCCCTTCCCCACGCCGGAAAAATAAACGAACCGAGGTATTTCAGCGCCGTGGAATTCCGGAGAGCTGGAGAGGATGAGGCGGCGCATCCATGGCTTCCTCCTGCCCTACAGGGAGCCACGGGGACGAGGACAGCTCCCTCCCTGTCCTGGGGACACTGGGGGCACTGGAGGCACTGGGGACAGGGCATGCCCAGAGGGAACCGGGCACCTGGGCACGGCAGGTGAGTGCCTCAGGGCAGCCCTGTGCTTCTCCCTTACCGGGTAATGCTGAATTTTGGGTTTCTGTATTTTGCACCACACTGTTAATTAACGGTAATTATGTAGAGACCCCTCCCTTAAGCTCTCACTTGCAGGTAGCAGCCTCCCTCTCTCCCTCTCCTCCTCTTTTCCTCTATCCCTCTTTTCCTTTCTCCCTCTCTCCCTCTTTCCCTGTCTTCCTCTCTCCCTCTTTCCCTCTGTCCCTCTCCTGCCCATTGTTTACTCAGGTTGTCCCCAACTCCTCTCCCTCCCCAATATTAAAAAAACCAGCAGACTCAGAGAACATCCAGCTGCAAAGGATAAGCACTTGATCGGGAAAAAAAGAAAAAAAAAAAAAAAAAAGAAAAAAAAGGGAAAAAAAAAGAAAGAGGATTTAAGGCTTCAGAGTGGTTGGGTGCAGCATCCTTCCCTCCCACAGGCCCCACAGGTCTCACCAGCCACAGAAATCCGAGTTTGTCTGAGCATTTCTTATTTGGTCATGCAAAGGTTTGGGCAGTTCCAGTGGGGTTCATGCACTGCCCCCCACCATCCCCCCTGAGTTCCATGGACATATCTGGGATTAAACCACCAGGAGCCACATCCATACTTGATCTGCTGGAAAAAGCCAGACACACCTTCCTGGAATTGTTCCAGGTTCACTCTGACAAACAGAGTGCCTCGATCCTGCCTAAATTCACTGGGATTTAGCCCCAGTTCAGGGAGAAAGTTCCCCATGAGATAAAAACTACAAGAATTAAAGTGTGTCAAATCATGCTGTCACTGCCTCAGATCAGGTCTGGCCTGGAAGGCTCAACTATTTCAGGGTAAAAACCAGGTTTAAGAGGTGGTTGTGCCTTTGGACGTGCAGGAATGGAGCTGCTCTTCCCCATCACCTGTGGGATGCGTCACTCTGAGCTCCTAATCACACACCCTGCAGGAATAGAGTTCAGCTCTGGTTGTTCCAGAGTCAGGAAAAAAAAAAAAAAAAAAAAAAAAAAATCCTTGGACAATTTCCCCCATCGTGGAACTTCCTGGCTGTTTTGCAGACATTATTCCCTCCCCTCTCTTCAGTTACAATTGTCCCACAAAAAGTCACTGACTCCTACAAGAGACAAAAGCACCACACAGAAATGTGGGTTTTCTTAACCCCAAATCCAGCAAAGTGGTTCAGCCTCAATAAACTTTTGGTATAAGAGGCCATAAATCCTTCACATCCCCGGGGATGTCTCCATCCTCTGCCACACCACAGAGGAGCTCTTGGCACCACAGGCAACAGGAGTTCCCAACCCTCCTAAATACACAGAATGCCCAAAGACAAAGGCCTTAAAGGACACAAAGTCCCTTCCCACACAAAGTCTTGGTGGAGATTAATCAATAAATGGGTATAAACAATGCATCTAAAAAGTCAGAGGAATGGTAAAGCCACTTTGCCATGGTGGAGTCCATTTGGGATAAATTTTTATAATCCTCCCTTCCTTTTGAACCCTGGGTTAGCAAGTAATCAATAAATAATAAGTGCCTGATGATGGAAGAGCAGCTCCAGCACTGCCAAGTCCTGCCTGACAGAAACCTGCCCAAAATTTGGCCTGTCCCAAGTCCCCCTGGAACACATCAGACACAGAATCAAAATTTAATAATAATAAGCCATGTCAATCTGCAGAAGCACTGGAGGCCTTTTGAGAAGGGAAAATTAGGATAAAATACTAAATACATTTCTATATGCTTCTGTGTCAAGTTTCTGACTTTAAGATCACCTTAAAGAATAGAGTTGGATTTAATAATGTTGTTTGACTTCAACAGACTTTCTTTCAAATGGTTTTACTGAGAAAGGCATAAAATGAATTTTTGGGGGGGTTAAATAAAAGTGAGATGCAAATGAGGGAATTGCTTCTACATGTAAATATTCTTGTTCTAAAGGAGCCATCAGCTCTGTACCAGCTCTGTACTGAGTTAAAAATTACATTTCTTTACAAACCTGTATGTCCTGCATTTTGTGTCATGAATTCCTAGGGGCTGACAACAGGAAATCTGTGAGCCAACTGTAGCTGAGCTCAGCTGAGCCGAGTTCAGCCAAACCGAGCCGAGCAGCGGTGAATGCAGCGAGGAGCACTGAGTTCAGCAGAGCTGAGCTGAGGTCTGCCAAATGCAGCGAGTGGCACCGAGTTCAGCCAAACCTAGATGAGTGTAGCCGAGAATAGCCAAATTTATCCGAAGAGCCAAATCTGGCCTAGTTCATCCGAGCTGAGCTCTGCCGAACAGCTGAATGTAGCCAAGTGTAGCCCATAATAGCCGAGTCTAGCCAAGAATAGCCAAGTTCAGCCGAACACTGCAAATGGCACTGACTTAAATCGAACTGGGCCAAGCTCCACTGAACACATAGAGTGGCACCGAGCTCGGCCGAACCCAGCCACTGCTCTCAGTGAGCTCTGCCCAGTGAGCTCCTGCCTGACCCCGCACTCCCGCCTGTGTGATGGCCGGGCTGCCCGCAGGACTCGGCGCAGGAAAACAGTGAGCTCTGTGTGTTTAACATGAGGAGGCCCCACTTTGCCCCGTGTGGCGTCTCTTGCCGAGCTCAACTGAACCAAGCAAGCGGTACCGAGTTTGGCAAAACCAATTCTAACTGACTTCTGTTGAATCTAGGCAAGATAAGCCAAACTGTACTGAACTGAGCTCAGGCAAGCTGACCAAGCTCAGCCGAACTGAGCCATCTTCAGCCCATCCGAACCATATTTAGCTGAGCCCAGCTGAACCTAGACGAGCTCACCCAAACTGATCCTAACCAAGTTCAGCCCAACCCAGCCGAATGTAGACGAGCTTAGACAATATGAAATTCTACTGAACTTGTATTTTCTGATGTGTAAAGTGACAAGGACTCTGCCGAATTCCAGCACACAAGCAAGAACAGCAGAAAAAGCTCCGCCTGAAATTAATGTACCCCTTGGAGCCAGCCAACATCACAAAAGGCAGACACTGAGAGTAGGTAGGCAATACTTTTTATTGTTTTCTTCCACCATTCCTTGGTAGCTTTCTTTTAAAAGACATTACTGACACCTTGAACTTGTCCCACAGCAAACCCAAACTTCAAACAGCTGGGATCGCACTGTGATTCCAACACATTCTGGTGGCAAGTGCTCCATCCCAGCAGCTTTCCTGGGTGTTCTCATGGCCATTAATTAGCACAAGTGCAGTCACTGCCTAAAGAATTCCTGTCCGACCGTGCGCTCCCGTTTGTAGCCATGCTGAAAAGAATGAAAAGAGGTGTCTTTACAAACAAATGGTGGGCCTGCTGGTGTTACAAATGACTTCATGTTCTGGGACAGGATTGGGGGTTATTGGTTAATTAAGTTGTAAACTATTATTAGTTATTTGTTTGTAAGTTGTTGAAGAAGTTGCTGTGGGTGGGGCAATGGGTAATTGTTTGTCAGGGTGAGCATTGCAGTGTGGGTGGGTCCACCAAGAGGAGGGCTGACAGACGGTTGATTGGCGGTTCAGCTGAACCTTCTAGAAAAATGACATCACCAAATGAGCGTACCAGTTTGAACTATGATTGGATAACCTGCCAACCTATCAAAACAGCTTCGTATAAACCAATCAGCTGGTGAAGAGGAAGCCAATCACAGGAGAGATTGAGAAATGCTCCGATCAGCAGAAAAAGAGGGATATAAAAGACTGCTTGGAGCTTGGAGCCCTGCCTTCCAATGGTGCTCTGTGCCTGAGGGAGCGCCCGGTGTTATACTGTTACACTGTTTTGGTTTCAGTTTCTCTGGCTTACTGAGTGGGGCTCAAGCTTATTCTGAGCCTCCGTTCTTGGTTGTTGTTCTTAATAAACAAGTTGGTCTTTTTGAAAAAAACGCAAGCCTTGTTTATAACACTTGTAGATAAACACAGATACTGATAGGTGAAAGAAGTAATGACTGGAACCATAAATTCCAGAGGAATTCCAATAATTGACATAGACTGTTGCTCACCCACGGCTGTGCTAAATTCATGGACCTAGAGGCAAAGAACAAGACACACAAAGAAAAGGAAGGGGTGGGGAAGGAAATGCACATTAGAACAGGGTCTGTATTAGGCGATTCTGGAAGTCTGTACCTCTCAAGTACCTCAGCCAATGTGGAAGAGAGAAGGAAATGCAGCTGGGAAATTAGGATAAAACGGAGGTTGCGTCCTCCAACAGCTTGAAAGACCGCATGGGAAATGCCCATGCCTTTCCCTTTATTTGAATGAAGTTACAGGACTCCTCTGTCTCCCTTTTGGACACGAACCTCTGGTGTTTCTGGATTAATTTTCCTGACAGTGAGATGGCTGGGCCACCTGCGGGACTCGGTTCCAGGAAAACAGTGAGCTGTGTATGTTTAACATGAGGCGGCCCCGCTTTCCCCACGCAGTGCCTCGGCCCGGCCCATGCTGCCCTCAGGAGCCGAGCGGGGCTCCGGGGAACACAGTGAGCAGCACTGAGCTCGGCCGAACTGAACCAAGCCGAGCGGGACTCCAGGGAATGCAGCAAGCGGCACCGAGCTCGGTCGAACGGAGACTCGGTCAGCTGGAGCCGAGCTCTGCCAAATGCAGCAAGCGCCACCGAGTTTGGCCGAACTAAGCCAAGTTCAGCCAAATGGAGCCGAGTTCTGCTGAATGGAGCTGAGCTGTGCCGAACGCAGCGAGTGGCACTGAGCTTGGCCAAATGGAGCCGAGCTCGGCCGAACAGAGCCAAGTAATTCAAACAGCAGAAGCAAACCCTCAAAGTCTGACCAGCAGACCCAGCACAGGTAGGCAGGTTTGGCATCTTCTTTGCTATGCTGCAGGTGTATTCAAGACATATTTCCTCTTTGTTTGACAGAAGCAAGACAAAAAAAAATTCTTACCAAAGCAGGATGCTTTCTCTCCAGTCTATCAAGTAGCTAAATACCACCAGCTAGCTATCCATATTTTAAAATCAGCTGGAGAACTTGCATCCCCGAGGCCTGGAGACTGTCTGAAGAGAACTGTGGCCAGTTCTGTTAATTGTTAAGCTCCTCTGGAACTGCAGAGAGGTTGGAGGATAGAAGAGTTCCAGTGTCCCAAAGTACCCAAAGAGACTGACCTGGTCAAGCTAGGTCACATTTAGGCAGTGCTGCAACTGACTCCAGCCCAGGCAAAATCACAGAATTAAAGCTGAGATAAAATACAAATGAAAAAGTTTTTTAAAGGACAGGGAAGCCAATTCCAGACTGTGTGCGTTTGGACAGACAAGTACAGTGACAATGTCTGATGTCATTTTTTGAGGGAAGTGGGATTTGAAAGATAAAGGCAGCTGCACATTTGTGATTTCCTATGGTCATACACCACCACATCCAAATACTGAATGGAGTTTCTTACTGCAAGTGATCTGTCTGGAGCCAGCAGGGAGCCTTGGGGCCCTGGATTGAGCCTCTCTGAGAGCAAGAAACATGGATGAGGGATGAGACGCAGATCTTCCAACTCTCTAGGCATCCAGGTTGGGTTTTCTCCAACATTACACGATCTGATAGGAAAGTGATAGCCAGAAGATTTGTGTTATGCATGGCTGTCAGGAATGCACAGTCTCCAGTGAAATGCATGGGACAACCTGTCCTCTTTGCATGATGTGAAGTTCCAGCCTTGGCCAGGAACCATTTCCAGCCACAAACCCTTATTTTTCTATATCATTTTGGATGTTAATACACATCATTGAAGCAAATGTTAATGCTCTGCATCCCAGCAGTGTGATCATCAGCTGCCTTAGAAGGTTTGAAATCATTGGTCTCATGCTCAGATCTTTTGTCTTATTTCTGTGGGATAGTTCAGTGCTGACAAAAGGGACTGGGACATGGATACCTCACTGTAGGGCTTGTACAGGCATCAGCCTCTCCCAAACTCATCCATCAAAATTCGCTCCAAGTCATTTGGTATTGCAGAGAAGCATTTGGTGCAATCAGTTCATGGATTCAGGTCCAGGACATCTCAGTGTCTAAGGATTCACCAGTGGCATAAGTAAACAGAGCTGTTGCATAGGCCTTTGGGAAGATACAGACAGTGACTTGTTTCTGTGCAGATATGCAGATAACAACAAGGCACTCTGCTGTGGAGGGTGATGTGTCCTTGCAAAGAGAGTTAACCCTTGGTGTTACACTGTGGGGGAAGAGGTGGGGGTCATGCATAGCCAAAATTGCATCCATGCTGCATCAAAAGAGGTGATGGGGGGGAGGAATCTGCCAGGGCAGATTGGATTCTGCTCCTCTCCCCCATTCTGGTGAGACCCCCACCTCCAGAGCTGCCCCAGCCCTGGGGTCCAGCACAAGAAATATCTGGAGCTGTTGGAAGAAGTGCAGAGGAAGCCATAGAGATGTTCTGAAGGGTAAAGCCCCTCAGCTTTGGAGCCAGGCTGGGAAAGCTGGAGGTGTTCACCTGCAGAAGGCTCCAGGGAGATTTTAGAGCCCCTTCCAGGGCCTAAAGAGGCTCCAGGAGAGCTGGAGAGAGACTTGGGATAAGGGATGAAGGGACAGTGCAGGGGGAATGGCTTAACACTACCAGAGGGCAGGGTTGGATGGGATGTTGGGGAGATAATCTTGGCTGTGAGGGTGGAGAGGCCCTGGCACAGGGTGCCCGAGAAGCTGACTCCCCTCCCCAGGATGTGGGATAGCTGGGAAAGCACACAGGGTCCTGTATGTCCCTTGGCTTGACAGAGATGGATGAGCACAGAAATGATGAAGGTAAAAGTTCTTCTTGACCAGTGACGCAAGTGTGCATTTGTTGGGTGAATGTATCAGGATTATCATAGGAAAAGAGACATGAGGTTTCCATACAGATATTGGATGGATGCCAAGGGCAGTGGGTGGGTGACACTGCAGAGAGGATGACAGGGCAGGGGGGTGCAAGTTTGCACTAGTGACTTCTTCCAGACACTCTGAGATTTTCATGTACACAGATCTTTCCTACCAGTTTTCTAGGAACAGTAAATTTTTGCTAATATGCCTCTTTTACCCTGCAATTTCATGTCCATTTCCATGTCTGTTGTGTTGTTAGCCTGCCTCCTGCTTTGTAGTTTATTTGGGTAAACTGCCTTTTTTTTGCTGTTTCTATGTCCTGGTTTGAAGAACAGGTGTCTGCCGATAAAGGCAGAAGTTTTCCTTTGAAATAGGGACTTTAACTCCACTCCCCCCAAGTATTATAATTGTTTGAATCAAGAACTCTGAGGCAGAAATAAGGGAGTAGGAATAACAGTTCTTTTACTAATATATCTAACTGTACAAGCAGAAACAACAGCAGTTGTTAAAATTACCAACAAAACAGAACCGATAACTAGGTTCCAGCCCTTTCTTTAGCTGCAGGCACACTCTCTCTCTGCCTTAGGGAAAGTGGGCGGGAGCGGAGGCGGGAGGGGGCGGTAGCAGCCACGCCGGTCTCAGTGGGGAGCGGCTGGAGCGGGCAGCTCCTCACTCACCATTTGTGTCCGGGTGATTAGCTGTGTCCACAGAGGCAGGAGGCAGGGCAGGTGATCGCAGAGGGTCTGGCTCTCCTGCGTTCCGCTGCGTGGCTCCAGACGGGGGTCCTCCTCTGAGCTCACCGGAAGCAGGAGTCCCCTCCTAGTCCCCTCCTGAAGCCGCTCCCACCTACCTCTTTTGTCTAGAGTCGTCAAAGGTCCTGGGTGTAACCCGGCCAGCTCCATTGGCATGATAATGGGAAAAATTCTTTAAATTGACACAGTAATAGAAAAACACTCAACCCTCAACACTCTGTTACCTTTTGTGAGCATGCCAGAGGCTCTAAGGTGCCAATAAATGAGAATATTAGTGCTCCTTTTGACTGCTGTTTCCCCTCTGGGTGTTTGTGATCTAATCCTGAATCTCTGCCCAACCTGCTGTGCTGAATTTTCTGTGTCCTGATCTGATAAAGGAGGAGGAGTGGGCAAATGCATTAGGAGGAACAGTGGGTCAAGAGACACTCTAACCAAATACTGACAGAAAGTGCAGTTATAAACATTGTGTGTCATTACTGGATCACTCGAGGCAGTGAACATTTCCTGCAGGTTATTTTTTCCCACCAGTATCTACTTACTTTATCCCTGGTTATACTTACTTTGCTGACATTGATTCAGAGCAGGACTTACACAGTAAAATAAGGAAAAGAAAGGTCACAAATGCAGCAAGGCCAACCCAAAAGGCAGTGACGATGGAGTCTGTGGACACAGCACAGTAATTCTGTCACGTGCATTTTTTCATGGCAAAAATAAAACACAGCAGATGATTTATCATCTCTACTAAAGGTGTGCCATTTGATTCATTCAGTTTCTCCTTTCAGAGAGAGGATTTTAAGTGCCAATTTGTTAAAGGTCTTGTGAGCCTCCTCATAGTGGATGGTAACAGGGATGAGGGAGGGGTTGGGAAAAGCCTCCAGAGTGTTGTGGTGACTAGAATTGTGCAGATATTTGAATATGGTTCCTTTTACACAACCACAGTGCAGGAAGCCTGAGTGGTTGCTGCGTAATCCTGCAGGATCTTTAAGGAGAGGTCCTCAGGAAGGGAATTCCAGCCTTGAAAGCATTTTATATCAAGAGAAGGAGCAAGGGAAGTTTGTCGCCAAGTCCCTGTGACACTCCTAGCACACCAGTGCAGTGGGAAAGAATGTGCCCCTTGCCCTGTTCAGCTGTAGTGCCCCTGCAACCACCATACAATAGCACAAGATGTTGCCTGCTTTGCCAGGAGCAAACTCTTTCCTTAAGGAAGAAGAGGATTCCCAGTGCCAAAGTGTGTTCTCAGTTGGTTTAGTGGAGTGCGAGGTGCCTGGGG
This sequence comes from Oenanthe melanoleuca, assembly GCF_029582105.1. NCBI lineage: Eukaryota > Metazoa > Chordata > Aves > Passeriformes > Muscicapidae > Oenanthe > Oenanthe melanoleuca. The sequence goes on from NC_079362.1 coordinate 8,274,476, forward strand.
GAGCAAAGGGAGCTGCTCTTTCTTGAAGGCTACAGTGCTGTGCCAGTTACTGCCTGAGCCTTGGGCTCTGAGGGAGGGGATGAATCTGCTCCTGCACCCACAGCACATTTGGCCACTGTTCAAAAATGCCCCTTCCTGGGATCGCTGTGGTGGTGGTGGCCTTGGGAAGTTTGGGTGCTCTGCCCTGGATTCACAGCCAGTGACTCACTTTTGATGAGGTGGAAAACAAAGGGTCATTGACTCCAGAGACAAATATTGACCAAGATAAAATAAATCTTCCCTCTGAGTGTTTCTTTGTGAAAAAGTTCAGTATGTGTTGGCATCAAAGCCACAAAGAGATTAAGAGAATTAGTCCAGCTTCTTTTAAACCCAAAACTAGAGCTGGCCAGCTGTACCCTTATCAGAAACCTGAGTTTTGGCTGGGCTACTGAGAAATATCAGTGGGGAGGGGCAGCTTATTTAACTCTTCCTTTGCCCAGGGACATTTTAAAAAATGTTTTGAAGTGTTCCATGACATTGGGACAGAAATTAAGAGTCTGGATTTACAGAATTCCCTATCAGAGCTATTTTTGCTTTATCTTTCAAAAACATTCAAATACATTTCATGGAATTCACTGAAGCTAAATAAATTGGCTCCAGGGCTCAGGTGGATCTTGAACCAAAATTCCCTGGGTTTAAATTCTGCAACAGGTATTTTTTTAAAACTTGAATAACATATTTTTATATCTTACTAATCTATAAAAAGCTTTCCTATTGCTAAATTTTACCATCACCTTTTCTGCATGTGTGTGTGTGCAGGTTTTTAAATAGCCTACTAGTTCATGGACCAATTAAGATTTTTTATTATTTTCATACAAAATGGAGAGACATGCTCAACATTACAAATAGAAAGCAAGACCATGGCTTTTTATCTGGGTTTAGGTTCATTTTCGTGAGACAAATTCAGTCTCACAAAGTTTCAGGGACCAGCCACACAACAGAGGAAAAGAAGTGCAGAGATTCAGGTCTCTGTTTCACATTGAAAAAAATGTAAAAACCTTCGCAGGCCCAACTGAAGTAGGGAACTGCAATCCCATCCTGGGTTTAGGGCCACTGTGCAGTTTCCTTGGGTTGCCCCAGCAATGGCCCTGAGCACATGAAGCCAGTAATCCCAGCAGCGGCTTCTCGTGGTAAAAAATGTAAATATTATGCCAGGACAGGAAAACCTGCAAGGTACATTCATTGCTTGACTGGTGCTTTTGCTCAAAATGAGGAGAAAACCTAACCAGCTGTGGAATCATTTCCCTTAGTGTTTTCACTAGAACTTGTAAATCACTGTTCTCCTACTGGTATTTGGAGAAGGAAGGATAATAGCACCAAAAGGATGCAGCCTCTATTCCTCCTAGGTTGCTGGCATGGAAAAATGTGTATTTTCATCTCTTTAGAATATAAAAATGCCTGAAAGGTGGCAGACTTCTCTTCTTTAGGGGGAGAGAACAAGTGGGACAAAAAAGTCAATACAAGATCAATTTACCCTGCTTTTTCAGGGAAATAAGTCTGATGAGATCATTCATAAGCACATATGGGGTAATTTCCTCCTCAGAACTGGCAGCAAATTTAAATTAAATTTAACAGAGGGTGAACATCTTGTCTCAGAAGCTCAGTTTCTACAAATTTCAAGAAAACAGGCAGCTGAAGAAAGAGAAATCCTATCAATTGCCAGGGAGGGAAGTGCTATAACACAAACGTCACCTCTGTTATGGACCAGGTGATCGAAATGGTAGAAAAATGTTATTAAGGAGAAAACAGGGGAAAGGTTTATTCCTGATTTTTGGGTTTTGCTATGCCAGCCACATGCCAGAGACTTACATCTAGCTTAGCTAAGCAGTTTGGGATTTCCCTGGTGGAATTTAGCCTGAGGGTAATAATCTGCCCTGACTTTAAAATTAAGAGAATCAGAGGAGCTGCCCATAACTTGCCTGGTCCCAGCAGCACCAAATCTTGCTCTACAGCATTAAAGAGCAAGATTTTCTGTGTGGAAGGGTGTGGATATTCACACCACTTTCTTTAAGGTGTGGTGCTCTAAGTTCGGAGGCAATAAACCCTCAGCTGATCTAAATGCACTGAAAAAACTTTTCTAGAGGTGGTGCAGGGTCAGTTTCTGCTCCTTTTTCCTACTGCTATCCAAGCAAGAGAAGGCCAAGCAGCTCCTAACACAGGCTAATTCAACCTTCACCATCAGAAAGACAGTTTCTTCCATTGTTAGAGAGAAAGACATGAAGATGTTCTAAAAGAACATCACATTTTCCTGGAATATATAATAATTTCACTGCAATAACCTTAGGAAAAACAATTTTAGTCTCTGAAACCACATCTGAACAGTTGCAGCCATCTTCAGTAAACTAAACTGCAATGAGTAAAGCCCAGAGCTTTGGTAATTAACTGAAGATACAGCCTCAGGCAGAGGCTTGACAGAAATCAAGGGAAAGCACTGCCTGCAGCATAAGTGACTCCAGAGCACCTTACCTGCTCTCCCTTGGTCGTTGTCAGTCCATCCACCACCCTCGGTTAATGCGCCCTGATGCAGCTTATAATTTTACTTTAGCAACACCTAACCACTGCAGTTATATTAGAAAAACTAAAATCATTTGCCACTGTAAGTAGCCATAAAAAGACACTGCTGTTTCACTGTGCAAAGCCAGGTGTGAAATGCAACGAGGTATTGCAAGGTGAGTTGGGTGAATACTACTTCATATCCTTTGAAAATAAAATGCAAAGCCCAGCAGAGTCAGTTTCCACAGCAGCAAAGCATTAGCACAATAATAGATATTATTACTTTATTAGCTCAGCAGCACTAAATCAAAGGAAGAAAGATAAAAGAACATGTTTGCAGTTTATTGCTTCTGGCTAGCGGAAACATACATTTCCTTTACTAAAAGTCTGAATGTTTACCAGTGGCAATGTCAGCCTTGTACCAAGATGAAAACAAAACCAGGTCACTGAGATAAGCTGTGCAACATTCTAGCTGTGCTAGAATAACACCTACTACTCCACAATACTTAAATTTATTAACCTCCAACTTTCTTCCATCTACTGGAATTGGATCTATGTAATCCCACTAATATTCATAATACCAGAAATACTCAGAGGAGTTTGTCCTGTTAGCCATGTCTGTGGTGCCTTTTAAGCCAGCTCAGAACTCCGACCCACTGCTTTGCTTCATTATACTTCAGCACCCTCAGAAAGAGAATTGCACAACTGATGCCTGCGCCCATCACTCTGGGGTCCCACAGCTCAAGGACTGCCTTGGGACTGAAAACATCTAGTGGCAATGAGTAATAATATATGGCACAGATGTAAGAGCAGGCCTGAAAAGGCAATCTTCGCTTCTTGCCAGACACTCAGCATATTTTCAAGTGCAATGGGTAACCTAGGGACAGGGTGGACAAGTGCCAGCTGGGTCACAAACCCTTCTCTCAGAGCAATGCAGTGCTCCTGGGCGCTCCTGAGCACAGCCCGGCTGAAAAACATTCCTGATTGTATCTGGGTGGGAAGGGCTGTGGTCTGGAGGGGCCACACCAGGAGTGGCCGAGGGCACTTGGCCTGTTCAGCCCGGAGGAGGCTGAGGTCAGAGCTCGCCGGGGATGCATCTCCTCCCGAGAGGCAGCTCCGGTCTCTGCTCCATGTGGGAGACAGGGACAGGACCCAGGGAACGGCTGGAGCTGTGTCTGGAGGGGTTTATGTTGGATACCAGGGAAAGGTTCTTCCCCCGGAGGGTGCTGGGCACTGCCCAGGCTCCCCAGGGAACGGGCACGGCCCCACAGACCTCCAGGAGCGTCTGGACAGCGCTGCCATGGTGCGATTATCGAGGTTTCCGTGCAGGGCCAGGGGTTGGACTGGATGGCGCTTGTGGGGCCCTGCCAGCTCAGGACGTTTTCTGAATGAGATGTGACTTAAAACGCTTCGTATATGAGGGTGTACTGGAATAAGCACACCCTTCGCTTTTGTTCCGTGACCGCACGAGGTCCAAACGCTCCACTTGCGGTGGGCGGGGGCGACTCCGGCGCGGGCGGGCGGGCGGGCGGTTCCGGGCCAGACCCCAGGAGCGGTTCCGGGGCAGCTCTCGGCGGGCGGGCTGCTCCGGGGCGCTGTCCTGTGTCACTGACGCTTCCTCAGCGGGCGATTCGAAGGCGTTTTGAAAAGCGGGGCCGCTGCCTCTCCCTCGGCGGGCGGGCGGGACACGATGGCGCTGTGCTCGGATCTGGAGTCGTCGTTGGAGTCGGGCGGCCGCCGGGCCGAGCACCAGCAGGAGCAGCGAGAGCTGCAGGCGGACGCAGCCCACATGCCCATGGTGTTTTTGTGCGGCGGCTGCAGGCGGCCCGTGGGCGACACCACGAGCTGGGAGTTCAATGACGAGGAGAGCGGCTGCATCGTGCTGCGCAGTGAGTGCCGGCCCTGCCATCCCGGCGCGTCCCCGCGGTCACTGCCTCCCTCCTTCCTTCTCTCCCTCCCTCCTTCTCTCTCTCTCTCCTTCTCCCTCCTTCTCTCCCTCCCTCCCTCCTTCTCTCCCTCCTTCCCTCCCCCCTTCCTTCCCTCCCTCCCTCCCTCCCTGCCTCCTTCCTTCCCTCCCTCCTTCTCTCCCTCCCTCCTTCCTTCATTCCCTACCTTCCTCATTCTCTCCCTCCCTCCTTCTCTCCCTCTCTCCCGCTGCAGGTGCCTGCGTCACCGTGGATCCGGAGTGGAAGCTCTCTACGCTCCCCGGTGACTACGGATGGTGAGCGCTGGTCCTGGCTGGGCACAGTGCCGGGGCACTCGGGGGTTCCTGGAGAAGGCGCTGAGAACAAGCCCGGTGAAGGGCCCAGAGTGCTCTTGTGCCCCCGAGAGCCCCTGGAACACTTATTTGGGGTGGTCTGCACGTTCTGCTTATGGCCTAAAGGAGTGGGATTTCTCCCAAGGCCATGCCATGATAGACAAGGGGAATGGCCTTAGGATGAAGGAAAGCAGTTTTAGATTAAATATCAGGAAGAAATTGTTTCCTGGGAGAGTGTAGAGGCCCTGGTGCAGGGTGCACAGAGAAGCTGTGGCTGCCCCTGGGTGCCTGGAAGTGTCCAAGGCCAAGCTGGATGGAACTTGGAGCAAACTGGGATAGTGGAAAGTGTCCCTGCCTCTGGCAGGGGGTGGAGTGAGATGAGCTTTAAGGTCACTTCCACAGTTTAGTGATTCTGATGGTCTTGCTGAGGTCAGTCAGCCTAAGAAGCTGTTGTAAAATCTGGCTGAAAGATGAGTGCTCATAATTTACACTGTGTAAAGCAATAATGAATGCTTAAAAAAATTCTAATGCGCGATTTCTTTTTAGGAAAGGGAGGAGGAGAGGTGCTTTCTTTTATTTTCTTCTGAATAGATGTTATTTCTTACTTACAGCATCATAGAATCCTTATTCTGCTCTGGCTGCTCAATGAAACTTGGCTGCATCTACAGGTGTACCCCAAGGCATCTTGACTACAAGAGAGATTTGTTCTGTTTCAGTGTTGACTCTCTTGAAAGGTAAATGCTAAATGCTTATGGATCAGCTTGACAGCTCCACTTCACTCACCAGGCATTGCACTGAGGGTGCTCTGTTAAACTCTGGCAAGTCTAGAGGCATCTTCTTCTGCTGCTCTGTCCCAGAGTACTGGTTTTCCGTACTGCTGCTGTTGGCATCATAGGACTGTGAGGAACATAGCTGTGAAGAACCTGTGTAAGGCAAATCCTGGGAAAAAAAACAAAACAAAACAACGAGGTCTGCCTTTTGTATGAGAAATTGCATTCCAGCCAAGAAAATATCACCGGGTCCAGGGCATGGGAGGGTTCCTTCTCATTGATCAGAAGAGTACACAAACCAAGCACCAAATAGGCCCGGCTGGAGCCTGTGAGGGATCAGCAGTATCAGCAGCAAGTGTGGCCAGAGGGGCTCAGGCAGAAGTTGGGGTGGGTCTGACCTGTACTGGCCATAACTGCTCTGTCCTTCCTAAGGTGGGCAAAGGCAAATCTGACAAGTGAGTATGTGCTTGAGACTCTTACTCAGCTGTCTTCAAATTTGTCTAGAGAATGAAAGTGTGCTTGGGTTTAGGTGGTTTATAGTACTTAAAAGTAGTCTTAAAGTATTCTTCCATAATTATATTCTGCATTTGGGCTCCATGTCATAATTCTTTTATGCAAGCATTGTTTTAATAGATAGTGATTGTTCATCTGGACTAGTTTTAATGTCTCTGTCTTTTTCTGAAGTTTCCATTTATTTTGCTGTATTGCTGTGGATGTTCACCTTCATACTCTGGACAGTGGTTTTGGTTTTTTTTTTCTTCATTCCAGAGATATGATACTTGTTTTTTTTTCCACGGCAGTCAAATTCTCTGAAGCACTAACCTGGCTGCAGAATGGTGCTTTCTTGGAGAGTAATGCTGCCTCTCACAGCCAGTGCTGCACTTGGTGCAATTTTTCACTGTATCCTGTAGCCCTAGCATCCATGGCTGTCTCTCAGGGCACTGAAGCAGTGCTGTGTTTGGGTTTTTGGCTTCAGAGTAGGAAGTGCATGACCTAAACTGTGGCATCTCAGCTATATTCTAGGAACTGCAGAAAAGCAAGCTGTTATTCATGAGGAACCCCTTACTCTTGAAAGTCGAGCTGTCTTCGAAGAGAACCTGCAAAAGGTGAGATTTAATGTTATCTCATTCTTTGTCTGTGAAACCTTAATGTGCTTCAGTAGTTTCTGAGAATAGCTTATTTCACCCAGAGCAATTCTGTTCATTGTAACATGAACTGGATGCCTTCATGTCATTGGTATCCTGTGTTATGTAAGATTTTCAGTAACTTTTCCTTCAATTTTCATGGTAATTAGCATTTTCTGTTTATTGAGCACAGCATTAGGTTCATATTTATGTCTCAGTAATTTGAATGTTGTTTCTAGTTAGTTCTGATTCACTTCTCCAGATCTTTACTTAACTTTTAGTCATGTTTCTTCTGCCTTTTGTACAAATGGACTTAATGCTTTTACTGTAACTTTGTATTGAAATATTACATCATAAATCAAGTTGATGTTTTGCTCTGCTAAAATCTTGTGACTGCAGGTAGGAAGAGCTGGGACAAAGTGTAAGGAAGTGGACTGTGGAAACTGAAGGTTGTCCAGCAAAAGCTGAGTGTGGGACTCTGACAGTGACCAAAAGCTGGAAAAAGTTACTGTGTGCACAGTGAATATTGGAGTGGGGTGAGGTGTCAAAGTACGAAAGTAGCAGGGAAAGAATCACATGAAAAGAATTGTTGATGTGAGATCAGATTTGAGCCCTGTCTGATGTCCACACGTGCTCTTTCTGTTGTCAGTATCTGTGTGTAACCAAGTGCCTTTCCCTGGTTATTTTGCAGATAAATGTGGTAGTCAGAGCTCTGGAGACAAAACTGGACACTGTGGAGTCGCGTTTGGCTGCTTTGTACAGCCCAATCTGAAAGGAAATGCAGGTTGAGCTGCAGGACAATGGCCAAGGTGAAACTTGGCCCTGGAATCCTCTGGGGTCTGTGGGAACATTGCAAAGATGGGAAAGGGCTGCAGGACACAGGTGGAGCAGTGCTGACCCAGGCTGTGTCCCAGCCAAGGAGTTCTTCTGATGTCCCTTGAGAGGACACCTCAAGGGTTTTTTTCTGCATAAGAACTTCTGATCAGGCAGTCTGTAGTCTTCTGATGTAATGTAAATATTTATTTCAATTTTTGTCCCTGAAAGCATTTATCCTCTGATTATTCCCTGCTATTCAGTATCTACTGAACTGGGTATGCATTTTCCTAAGTTAATAGAAAACCTTCCCGTGATTCTGTGATTTCCAAAGGAACAGCATGAAGTCACTTTTCTTTTTCTTGTCTCTATAGCTTGACTCGTGCTCAAAGACAGGAATGACTCCATAGCTATATATGGTGAATTGTTATTTTGGTGGGGGATTTGCAAGTTCAGGGCAAAAATATGCTGTAAGAAAAGGCGCTTTTTGTAGCATTAGTTAAATGCTTTTCCATGAGGTGTTGAAGGTCAGTTGTTTTACAGCTTCAAAGGGAGGAAACCAAACCAGGCTGATGGTGACACTCTTTTCAGCAAGGCTTGGTATATATTTGAGCAATTATTTCAGCAGAGTTTTTTTGTGTTAATTCTGCTGTTTTGGTTGTGTTTGGTTTTCTGTGCATTTGACTAATTGTCAGTGTTTCTCATACAGTAGGAGTGTTCCTAGTATTTTTCACTAAAAGCAAGCCATTGTGGTATAAAGCAAGAATAATCTCAAAAAGTAGTTGCAGTTTTGTTTTGGATTTGGCTTTGGATTTCGTTGTTTTTGTTTTTTGGGTTTTTTTGTTACCCAACTCTATTTAACTTTACTACTGGGAGTAAACTTTTCTCCAAAAACTTGGAATGAATTTTCCCATTCTGCCCCATTGGTAGGCTCTGTTTCTCTTAGAAAAGCTTCTACCCTTCACTGCCCTTTTTTGAAGCAGTGCTCCAGTTTAGCCTGCAGTGATGGGTCTTGCATCCTTTTCTGTTCAGGTAACTAAAACATTTTGTTATTGCCATACCTGCCACAGGAGCTCACATTACTTCAGTGTAATTTGTGAGCCAGCTGAGACGAGAGGGAAGGACTGGGCCAGAGTACTAAGGAGCTCAGAATTTCAGGCATGACACTGAAGAAAGCTCAGATAGCAAAAAGGGAAACGTGTGCCCGAATTGTCTCAAAGTGGTGTTGCTGTCTGTTCTCATTCAAGTGTGTCTTCTGAAAATGAGACCATTCTTTTCATTGTGCTGTGCTAAACACTTCTCGCTTCTCCCAATGCCAGGAAACAGATGAAGCTTGAAGAAGCTTGAAGGAATTTGAACATGTGAAAACAAGCTGTTCTCTCTTCTCCAGAGCAAGGTGTTTGATATTAGTTGGCAATAAAGGTTCTGTGTTTTCTCCTACTCCTCTTGCTCAGTCTCAAAGTCACTGTATGATTTCCAAAGAACCTGCAACAGGGAAGCCTCTCCTCATGTTCATTCTGATCACATGGAGATACTGTTAGGGGAAGGGAATGGATGGAGGTGAAATTTCCCTGAGAAAAAGATTGAGAGATCAGGGTGTTCACTGGCAGCACGGGCAGGGATTAGGGCTGAGCAAACATTGCTCAATCCCCCTCCCTGTTCTGTCCTGCTTTTTGTCTCACTCCCTCCCTGCCTGTGTCTTTATTTCTCCTTTCTTCTTCTCTTTTTCTCTCTGTTCTGCACCGTGACTGTATTTCTTTGTCCCTGTCACTGTCCCTTTGCCTGTGTGCACCTGCTGGCCAGTGCTCTTCCCTGACTGTCCCCTCTCTTGGTGAGCCCCTGTCCTGCTGGCTGTGCCTCTCTGTCTCCGTTCCTGTGCTGCTCCTTGGCCTTGTTTGCCTGCCCCAGCACGTGCCGTGGTTGTTTCCTCTGTGGGTTCTTGTTTCCCTCTTTGTCTCTGTATCCCTCAGGTGACGGGCTGGGGACAGCGGGTGGGAGAGCGAGGTCGGAACAGGGAGGCGTCCCTGTCACTGCCTGCCACCACTCCTGCAGCAACAAAGACGGCGGCGGACTGGAAGTGGCTTTGGCCACAACAAAGATGGCAATGAGGAAGGGTGGAAGTCACTTTATGCCATTCTTATGATGGCACCTCAGTTGTTCTTCGACTGACCTTCCAAAGAGGGCGGCAGAAAGGGCGGGAAATGAAGGACCCCGGGCCGTTTTGGGCTGCCTGCCGCCCAGCCTGGAGCCGCCTCTCTCCTGCTCCGACTGGGCCTGGACCCCGCCCCCACCATGCTGTGCTGGGCTGTGCCCCTCAAGAGCCCCAGGTGTGAGCACTTTTGGTGATGAGAGAGAACAGAGCAGCCCCAGCTGGGAGCACTTAGGGTGAGCAGTCCCAGGTATTCACTGTGACCACGAGGAGGGGTCAGGTCCTGCTGGGGGCTGTTTTAGGGGGAGGGTTTCACTGCTTTCTTTGGTATAAAGCTGCTGGAGGAGAGCAGCTTGTGGTGGGCTCCCAGAGGTACCTCATGGAACGGAGGTGAAAGCACCTCACAGGATCTGGGGGAGCGCTGGCATGTGGAGCACTGCTTCAAGGACGTGCCGAGGGACAAACCTTTTTAAGAGGAAGCAGCTGCTGAACAGCTGAGCCAGTGTGGCTTTGTAGTGAGAACTTGTGTCTTTTCCGTTTTCAATTTTATATTGCTGATCTCTCCCTGGTGTCCCAGAAAAAAATGGAGGCTATGAGGACAAAAGCAATTTAAATTGAGGGAAGTAACTCCTATTATTGTGTGTATTTAAATACCCCTCCACCTGTGATTTTAAAGGGACTGACAGAGGCGTGCGGGTGCAAACGGTGCAGAGCTGAGATGAGCTGTGCCGGAGCAGCAGGCGGTAGCAGCAGCACGGAGCTCAACCTGTCTCGGCTGCTCTGTCTGCTCTGGAGGGGGCTCGGCCGCCAGCAGGGTCATGTGGGCCTGTCCTGGTTTGAAGGACAGGTGTCTGCCAAGAAAGGCAGAAATTTTCCTTTTAAACAGAGACCTGAATTCCACTCCCCCCCAAATATTATAAACGTTTGAATCAAGGACTCTGAGGCAGAGATAAGGGGGTAGGAATAACAGCTCTTTTACTAATATATCTAACTGTACCAGCAGAAACAACAGCAGTTGTTAAAATTAGTAACAAAACAGAACAGATTACTCGGTTCCAGTCCTTTCTTTAGCTGTGAGCACCCTCTCTCTCGGCGGGAGCGGAGGCGGGAAGGGGCGGCCGCGGCCGCGCCGGTCTCAGGGGGGAGCGGCTGGAGCGGGCAGCTCCTCGCTCACCGTTTGGGTTCTGGTGCTCAGCTGTGTCTGCAGAGACTGGAGGCTGTAGCAGGGCAGATGCAGGGCAGGTGATCGCAGAGGGTCTGGCTCTCTCCTGCGTTCGGCCGCGTGGCTCCAAGACCGAGAGGATCCTCCTCCCTGCCCCCAGAAACACAAGTCCCCTCCGGAAGCATGAGAGCCCCTCTCCAAGCCGATCCCACCTACCCCTTTTGTCCAGAGCCCGCAAAGGTCCGCGGTGTAAGCGGCAGCTCCATTGGCATGACAATGGGAAAACATTCTTTAAATTGACACAGTAATAGGAAAACACTCAACCCCCAACAGGGCCCAGTGCCAGCCCCGCCAGGCGGGCAGGGGCGGGCAGAGGTCTCACAGAGCAGTCCCTGCCTGCCGGAGGAGCCGCCCTGTGCTGGGGGCCACGCCCCGGCACCCGGGCCGTGCTGCCCCAGGGGCCGCGCCTCCCCACCTGGCGCCACTGCACACGGGCCCGTGCCAGGCAATCAGTGTTGCTGCTGCCATGGTCCCCTTGCACCGTGGAGTGGCGCTGGCCCCAGAGCGAGTCCTGGCATGCGGCGCTTGGGGGCGCTGGTGGCTAGTCAGCTTCAGGCGGTGCATGTAAAAGCCACGGAAGGGAAGAAAGTGGATAATGAGGTAGGACGAGAAGCTCCTTTTTGATTCTCTGAGCTCCTGGCTTGGGCCAGCTGCAGAGCACTTCGGTTTCAAATAATGCTGCCCCAATTCAATGAACTTGAACCTTTCTTGGGCACTTTTGGATCGCTCTGATCCTTTACCTGCGAGCTGTGGGCTCAGAAACACTTGCCCCTACTGGATGGGTTTTTACACGTACAAATTTTTTTTCTTAGGGAAGCCATCAGGTGAAATGGAAAATGGTTGGCTGGTACACTAGCTGCTAGTCTTGGGCTTTTCTTCTTTTCTTTAACCAGTTCTTAAGCGAACTCTTCAACTGGAAAATGGAATGGGGTCAGAGTTGTTTTCCATTTTTTTAAGTATTGCTGAGGATTTTGGTATGTCAAGTGACACCACCAAAATTAGATTGGAAGAACTGAGATTCAAGACTCTGCACTTACTTCTTTTAGTGTGTTTCTGTGGGTGCAGGAAATGCCAAATGCTAAGCAGTTCTCTGTCTGCAACATTAAGCGTAACATCTTTTAAGCCAAGTTCTCATTGTGGGGTTTTCACTTATGTTTTTATGGTCGTAAGGCTTTTCTTGTGCCCCAAAAGCCACAAAGAACCTGCCAGAAGCAGGCCTTCATTGCATAGCTGGGATTTCAATTTGCTCTTGGATTCTTTCCTTCAGTCTTTTCTGGAGTTCTCGTGCCAGAGGTGGGCTCTGACCCCTGAGCCATACAGAGTCTGTTGCCTTGCTAAAGTGGCCAAGTCTGTCAAGAAAGCAAAACCATCCTGGGCTTTGTTTGGCCAAAGATGGACCATGAAGATGTCCGTACTAACAGTGGGTGAGCGCCAATACTTTTGGGTTATGTGGTGCCTCTGGCCCCTCAGAAGTCAGGGCAAGGCTGAAGGAAGGAGGGAAGCTGCCACAGCTGCCGGTGAGGGCAATGTTGGCTGTTTCAAACTGCTTGGTGCAGTACTCAAAGAACAGCTTTCCTCCTTTCTCTCCATCACCGGGCAACGTATTAAGAGGAAGCTGCACTAAGCCGTGTCTTTTGTGGGTTGTTGTGTGGTTGTTGTTTTTTCTGGCTTTTGAATGTATTTCCTGGTGGGGCAATGAGGAGCAAGTTGCTCCTCACAATCTCTGACTGAGCTGTCACAGAAACAAGCATCTGCATGTGCATGTTCTTTCTGGCAAATCCAGATGTGACGTGGAAATCCTAAGTAAGGATTTCCAGCCTTGACTACACGTACCACAGGCTTCTGAAGATGGAACTGACCTTGGCAGAATAGCAGCTGTGAAGGGAAGCAGAACTAAAATACACATAGGCAGGAAAAACCAAGTGGAGCGGTATTTCTTGGTCCTGTGTGCACCCCGTGCCTCTGCCTGCTGTGAACACTTGGTGCTGCAGCTCAATGCAGTTCATTTCAGTGTTTGTGGAGTTTGATTTCTGTGGTCAGTTCCTCTAAACAAATCCCCTCCTTTACTGGACACGTTCCTGGAGTGGGACCAGACTTACCGTGGAAGAATTCTCTGCTCCTCTGGAGAGGGGATGAAACCAAGGTTATGAGCAAAGAAAAACAACCAAGCTACGGGCATTATGTCCAGAATGCCTGCAGCACCACGTGTTTTCCAAGTTCCCAGAGCTGATGAATGTAACCAAGAAAATGCCTGCTCCTTCACTTCTCCATCTCTTTCCCCACACATCCCCTGCTTCCCCCTGCTCTTATCCTTGATGTGCCAAGGTCCTGCATCTCCCTGCTATCTCCCTAGCTCTCCAGCTGTAGCTCACCTTGTCCTGCCTGTGGCTAATATGGGCCATGAGATGTTTTTTAGCAGCAATCCATTTTTTTAAAAGAACAAGAAGAGCATACAGTGCAGAAGAGTTTTAGGAAATATTTCCAAATAGGGGATTCTGCTTTTTGTGTAGTTCTCCTTCTTGTTTTCACCAGGGTTGGAAGGATGGGTGTGGCCTGTGTTTATCATATGAAAATAATGTTACTAAATTTGTCCAGAAGATCTGATTATTATTATTATTTTTACTCATTTTCAGACAGAAAACTGTAGCTATTTTTTGGGGGACTGGATGCCTTCCAACCCCCCCGGGGTCACTACTCAGAGTTCGGATAGCTCAGAACTTGGGCAGCTAGCTACTCGCTAGCTAAGGATAAAGGCTTGAGGCCGTGTTGCAACAGTTCCAAAGATAACTTTATTTCTCCAAAGGGAAATGGCCAACAACAGTCTAATTACATCAGACAACAAAGAGTATTTATAGGTTTCTAGGGGATTGAACTTTTAACCAATAAAAACTAAAAATTACAAAGTAACCAGTTATCTTAAAATTCTAAGTAAGAAAAGGACCAATTATTGTAACACTTTAAGAACCAATAGAAATTTTAAGAGATAACAGGAGTTTTGATAAGGGAAAGGGGCCCCTATTCTTCAGGAATTGCTCTGTTTTAAATATAAAATTCCAGGGGCCTATTTTAGGGGAAGTAGAATCTTCTACAGCAAACCTTCTCATTTTTCCTTTCCTATGTTGTTTTCATGTCCTGCCCTGGATGGACATCTGTGGTCTCAGACAGTGATTCCCTAGAAGGAAGGGGAGCCTTTGCCTCACCTGCACAGCTCAGGTGGATGTGACAGAATTGGTGTGGCCTGACAAGGCATGAACAGCTGTCTGTGTTCTGAAGTGCCTCGAAACCTTTCTCTGTCAGGTCTTGGAGGGGTTTCTCTTTGGGATTTCTTGTGGCACAGCACCCTGGATGTCCCTTTATGAAAAGTCCAGTGGTAAAGGATTGAATAACTGATAAGCGGGATCTGGGATGAAAATGGCTCTGTTAAAATTAAGCAAAGAATGCAATAAGAAAAATGAGCGTCTTTTTAATGTCTGAAATAGTTTGGAATAAAAATGCTGGGAAAAGGCACTGAATTGGTGTCACCTGGATAAAACCCATAGTGAGCAATCAGAGCAGAAATGTGAAAGCTGGGATCCTTTGACTTCTGCAGGGAACTTAATTTTCTTTTCCACCTCTCTTTCAGGACAGGAATAATCATTACACTGCTCCCATCTTTGCCAAAAGCTGTGCTGTTTGAATAGCCAAAGCCAAGAGGCTTCAGCACCAGGGGTCTGTGCTGGAGGGCTCCTGGTCCTGTCCATGCTGTGGGGTAAGCTAGAGAGATGCTGGGTTCCTCTTTTCCTCTCTGCTGGGAGTAGCTGCCTAAGGAATCTGAGATCTGGGTGAAATGCCAGCTCTCCTGGTGTTCAGGGATGCAAGGTCTTGGGCTTTCCAGCAAGAGGAAATGGGGTGCCAGAGCCGTGTCCCATCAGGTTGCGTTTCCCTCTGAGGACAGAAAGTTTGGGCTGAGGTGAGATTGCCATGAGTGCTCGGATGAGCATTTCAGGGAATTGCAGGTGCTGCCAGAACCATTGGCTTAGGTTTGCTCCATCTCTGTCTCTGACCAGTGGGATTTCTGCTGGAGAGAGAGGTGCTGTCAGGAACAAAAGGTGGAATAAATCCTCTCTGGGGATGTGCAGCACAGGATTGAATAGCATGGAAGGAGAGTATTTATAAACTCTATAGCTATTTCTCCCAAAATTAAGATGGAGCAGCGATGGGGGTAGTTGGGTTTGGTCTGGGCCTGTTTTCCTTTGTGCAATTTTTAATTATTGTACAATTTACTGTCCCGTATCTTTCTAACAAAATCTGTCAGAAATTTAGGTTAAGGATTAGAACTTGGGTCTATTCACTGCAAAAATTTGCCAAGGCTGGAGGACTGGGGTGATGACTGCCCCCAGGAAAGGTTACTTATTAATACTGTGTCGTATTTCCCTCAGTGACTCTATGGCTGTGAGTTCATGTTATTCTCACTAGATAACTGGAAATTATTTCAGTATCATTAGAAATTTTAGAAAAATCCAGCTAAAAATGTCACCCCTGACCCCTTTATGTTAACCCAGTTTTGCCCAGTTAGGAGCTGCACCAAGGTGAGGCAGGGGAAATGGCATCAGGGAACAGCTATAAATTCAAAGGCAGAAAGAAAAGACATATCAGCAAAAGGAAGGAAAGGGAAAAGGTTTCACAAAGCATTTCTGTGGTCTAATTAATAATAATTTCTGATTCCCCAGTGAGAACACCAACTCACAGTCATTCAGGCCTGACAGTCCCCATGCACGCAGTGAGAGCTCAGCACACATCCACAGAACCAAGGCCAGGATCTGAAAGAAGAAAAAAACAGAAGAAAAAGGTGACTTCTTTTACTTTAAAATTCTTTCAGGTTCTTAAAGCCCAAGCAACATCTGCTCTCAATTTTGGTTGGGTGAATCACGAGAGGTGGGCACAGGTCGGGCCGTTCATTTAGCTGAAAACTCAGGGTAATTTAGAGGGGACACGAGAATTGTTTGTATAGGAAAATGCAAGGGGATGTCAAGGGGAGCGAGGTAGCATTTTTGAGGGGATTGCTGAGGTAATCGAAGGCAGCCCAGCAGAAAATTTCCACAGGAAATCTGAGGCCCCTGGTGAGTGCAAAATATCTCCTTTAAAGCGATATCAGGAATCTGGGAGGATGAGGTGTTTTTCACATGGAAAAGGGACAACATTCTTGTCCATGGCCCTGGGGCTGGCACCAAGCATCCGCCTGCTAAAATGCTGAACGGATCAGGATTTCTCCCAGCTGCAAACTTCAACCACTTAGAACCCTGGCTGCCTTTGGT
Organism: Oenanthe melanoleuca; assembly: GCF_029582105.1. Taxonomy (NCBI): domain Eukaryota; kingdom Metazoa; phylum Chordata; class Aves; order Passeriformes; family Muscicapidae; genus Oenanthe; species Oenanthe melanoleuca. The sequence goes on from NC_079362.1 coordinate 8,290,637, forward strand.
TTGACAAATGCCTTCTCCAAACTGTATCAGATAACTGGGGTTTGAGGTTTTTTCACAGGGAAAAGGGCCACCATTCTTTTCCATGGGCTTCTGCCTGAGACTAGGTTTCTGCGTGCTAAAATTTGGAACGAACCAGGATTTCTCCAAGATGGAAGCTGACACCGCTTAGAACTCTGGCTGTTCATTGAGTTCCCCATTCCTCCTCCAAACTGATATTAGGAAAATGGAGTGTGAGTTTTGTTTCAGAAGGAAAAGGGCCACACTTTGTATTTAAGGGTCTGTGGCCGGGAGATGGCTTTGCCTGCTATGATTCAGAATGGATCAGGATAGCTCCCAGATCCAAGCTGCCACCACTTGCATCCTTGGCTGCATTTGGCATGACAAATACTTGCTCCAAACTGATATCAGGGATCTGGGAAGGTGAGTTTTTTTGTAGAGGGAAAAAGGTCAATGTTCCTGTCCAGGGCCCTGTGCCTGGACTGAGCTTCTGCCTACTAATATTCCAAATGGATTGGGATGTCTGCCAGATCCCAGCTACCACCGCTTAGATCTTGACTGCGTGTGGGGTGCCCAACGACTCCTCCATTCTGATATCAGGAAAATGGGAGAGTGAGTTTCACTTCACAGGGAAAAGAGCCTGTGGCTGGGATGTGGCTTCTGCCTGCTAAACTTTTGAACGGATCACAATATCTCTCATATCCAAGCGGTCGACATTTAGAGCCCTGGCTGCTCTTGGAGTGCCACAGGTCTCCTCTAAACCAACATTACAAAACTCGGGGTGGGATGTTTGTTTCATGAGGAAATATGGAACCATTAATGTCCAGAGCCCTGTGTCTGAGATTGGACTTCTGCGTTCTAAAATTCTAAAATTCTAGGATTTCTCCCAGACACAGTCTGCCACCACATAGAACCATGTCTGTTCTTCAAGTGCCAAACACCTACCCTAAATTAACATTATGAAAGTCGGGGTGAGATTTTTGTTTCTCAGGGACCAGAGACAATGTTCTTCTCCATTGCCCAGTGAATGAAACAGGGCTTCTGTCTGCTAAAATTCCAAACAGTTCAGGATCTCTCACAGAAACAATCTGGCACCACTTAAAACCCTGGATATTCTTTGAATTTGAAAACACCTGCTCTAAAGTGACATTTACAAAAGTGATGAAGTGAGCTTTATTTCACAGAGAAATAGGCCCCTGTTTGTGTCAAGGGCCCTGTGCTTGATACTGGGCTCTGTCTGCTAAAAGTATGAGCAAATCCAGGATTTTGCCCAAACCCCAGCTGCCACCACTTAGAACGCTTGCTACCTTTAGAGTAAAAAAGGCCTCCTCCAAACTGGTATCGGGAAACTAGGAGGGTGAGTATTTTTTCAAAGTGAAAAGAGCCAATGTTCTTATCCATGGCCCTGTGCCTGAGACTAGGCTTCTGCATGCTAAAATTCTGAATGTATCAGGATTTCTCCCAGACACAATCGGGCACCACTTAGAACCCTGGTGGTTCATTCAGTGCCAAAAGCCTCCTCTAAATAGACATTACAAAACTCATGAAGTAAGCTTTATTTCACAGAGAAATAGGCCATAATTTGTGTCCAAGGCTCTGTGCCTGAGACTGCGCTTCTGCCTGCAAAAATTCTAAACAGATCAGAATTTCTCCCAGACACAAATTGGCACCACTTAAAACCCTGGCTGTTCTTTGAGTGCCAAAAGCCTCCTGTAAACAGACATTACAAAACTGGTGAAGTGAGTTTTATTTCACAGAGAAATAGGCCCCTGTTGGTGTCACGGGCCCTGTGCCTGAGACTGGCCTTCTGCCTGCTAAAATTCGAAACTGTTTGGGAAATCTCGCAGATACAAACTGGCACCATTAGAACCCTTCCTGTTCTTTGAATGACATCACCTCGTCTAAACTGACATTATGAATGTGGGGCGGGATTTTTGTTTCACAGGTTAAAGGCCCTCTATTCATGTCCAGTGCCCTGGGCCTGAGAGTTTACTCCGCCTACCAAAATGGCAAACGTATCAATATTTCTCCCAGACGCAAGCTGCCATCACTTAGATCTATGTCTGCCTTCAAAGTGACAAAGGCCTTCTCCAAACTGGTATCAGGAAACTGGGAGGGTTAGTATTTTGTCAAAGTGAAAAGGCCAATGTTCATGTCTGTGACCCTGTGCTTGATATTGGGCTTCTGCATGATGAAATTCTGAATGGATCAGGATTTCTTCCAGACTAAAGACGCCACAACATAGAACCCTGGCTGTTCATTCAGTGCTAAAAGCCTCCTCTAAACAGACATTACAATAGTGGTGAAGTGAGCTGTATTTCACAGAGAAATTGTCCCCTTTTTGTGTGCATTGCCCAGTGAATGAAACGGGTCTTCTGCCTGTTCAAATTCCAAACAGTTCACGATCTCTCACAGACACAATCTGGCACCACTTAGAACCTTGGCTGTTCTTTGAGAGCCAAACACCTGCTCTAAACTGACATTACAAAACTGAGCTGTATTTCACAGAGAAGTTGTCCGGTTTGTCTCCAGTGCCCAGTGAATGAAACAGGGCATCTGCCTGCTAAAATTCCAAATGGATCAGAATTTCTCCCAGACACAAACTGGCACCACTTAAAACCCTGGCTGTTCATTTAGAGCAAAAAACCTCCTGTAAACTGACATTACAAAAGTGGTGAAGTGAGCTGTATTTCACAGAGAAATAGGCCTTTATTTGTGTCACAGGCCCTTTGCCTTAGCCTAGACTGTGTCTGCTAAAATTATGAATAAATCAGGATTTTGCCCAAACCCCAGCTGCCACCACTTAGAATGCTTGCTACCTTTAGAGTAACAAAGGCCTCCTTTAAACTGATATAAAAAAAGTTGGAGGGGTGAGTATTTTTTCAAAGAGAAAAGGGCCAATATTCTTATCCATGGCCCTGTGCCTGAGACTGGGATTCTACACAGTAAAATTCTAAACCGAATAGTGTTTCTCCCAGACTAAAACTGCCACCACTTAGAGCCCTGGTGGTCCTTCCAGTGCCAAAAGCCTCCTCTAAATAGACATGAAAGAATTGGTGAAGTGAGCTTTGTTTCACAGAGAAATAGGCTACTATTTGTGTCCAGGGCCCTGTGGCTGAGACAGGACTTCTGCCTGCTAAAATTCCAAACAATAGGGGTATTCCGGAGACTTAAAGTAGCACCACTTAAAACCCTGGCTGTTTTTTGAGTGTCAAACCCTTCCTCTAAATAGACATTACAAAACTGGTGAAGAGAGCTTTATTTCACATAGAAATAGGCTCCTGTTGGTGTCACGGGCCCTGTGCCTGAGACTGGCCTTCTGCCTGCTAAAATTCGAAACTGTTCAGGAAGTATTGCAGATACAAGCTGGTACCACTTAGAACCCTGGATCTTCTTTGAATGACATCACCTCGTCTGAACTGACATTTTGAATGTGGGGGTGGGATTTTTGTTTCATAGGTTAAAGGGCCACTATTCTTGTCTAATGCCCTGGGTCTGAGAATTGACTCCGCCTGCTAAAATGACAAACGGATCAACATTTCTCCCAGATGCAAGCCACCATCACTTAAATCTATGTCTGCCTGCAGAGCGAAAAAGATCTTCTCCAAACTGGTATCGGGAAACTTGGACCGTGAGTATTTTTTCAAAGTGAAAAGGCCAATGTTCTTGTCCAGGGTCCTGTGCCTGAGACTGGGCTTCTGCCTGCTAAATTTCCGAATGGATCAGGATTTCTCCCAGAGTAAAGATGCCACAACATAGAACCCTGGCTGTTCATTCAGTGCCAAAAGCCTCCTTTAATAGACATTACAAAAGTGGTGAAGTGAGCTGTATTTCACAGAGAAATAGGCCATTATTTGTGTCCAGAGCCCTGTGCCTGAGACTGGGCTTCTGCCTGCTAAATTTCCGAATGGATCAGGATTTCTCCCAGACTAAAAATGCCACAACATAGAACCCTGGCTGTTCATCCAGAGCCAAAAGCCTCCTGTAAATAGGCATTACAAAACTGGTGAAGTGAGCTGTATTTCACAGAGAAATAGGCCTTTATTTGTGTCACGGGCCCTTTGAGTTAGCCTGGACTGTGTCTGCTAAAATTATGCATAAATCAGGATTCTGCCCAAACCCCATCTGCCACCACTTAGAATGCTGGCCACCTTGGGAGTGAAAAACCCTTCCTCTGAATTGGTATTAGGAAACTAATGGGGTGAGGTTTTTTTTCAAATGGAAAAGGGTCAATGTTTTTGTCCAGGGCTTTGTGCCTGAGACTGGGCTTCTACACGCTTAAATTCTGAGCAGATCGGAATTTCCCCCAAAGACATGCTGCCAGCACTTAGACTCCTGGCTGTTCTTTGAGTTCCAAACACCTGATATAAATAGACATTACAAAAGGAGTGAAGTGAGTTTCATTTCACAGAGAAATCGGCCCCTGCTGTGTCCAGGGCCCTGTGACTGAGAATAGGCTCTTTCTGCTCAAAATATGAACAAATCTGGATTTTGCTGAAACCCGAGCTGCCCCCATTTAAAACACGGGTTACCTGTGGAGTGACAAACGCTGTCTTGAAACTGCTATCAGGAAATTAGGAGGGTGAGGGTTTTTTTAGAAGGAAAAGGGACAATGTTCTTGTCCATGGCCTTTTGCTTGGAACTGGGATTCTGACTGCTATAATTTTGAACCGATTATGATTTCTCCCAGATGCAAGCTGCCACCACTTAGAACCCTGGCTTTATTTGGAGTGACAAACGCCTCTTCCGAAGTAATATCACGGAACTGGGAGGCTGAGTTTTGTTTCAGAGGGAAAAGGGCCAATGTTCTTGTCCAGGGCCCTGTGCCTGATACTGGGCTTCTGCCTGTAATAATTGTGATCAGATCAGACTATCTCTAAGACCAAAGCTGATACCACTTAGAACTCTGTCTGCCTTTCGTGTGCCCAACGTCTTCTCCAAACTGCTATTAGGAAACTGGGAGGGTGAGTTTTATTTCAGAGGGAAAAGGGCCACAGTTTCTGTTTAGGGGACTGTGGCCAGGAGATAGCTTCTGCCTGCTAAAATTCAGGATGGAGCAGGATATATCCCTGATGCAAGCTGCCACCACTTATATCCTCAGCTGCCTTTGGAAAGAAACGCCTCCTACAATTTAACATCTTGGTACTGGGTTGTAAGTTTTATTTCACACTGAAATAGGTCACAATCTATGTCTAGGAGCAGACTTCTGTCTTCTAAAATTGCGCATGGATTAGGATTTCTTCCAGGTCTGTCCTGCCACCATTTAGAACCCTGGCTGCCTTTGGAGTGACAAACACTTCCTCCAAACTAGTATCTGGAAACCAGGAGGGTGAGTTTTGTTTCAGAGGGAAAATGGCCAATGTTCTTGTCCAGGGCTCTGTGCCTGGGACTGGGCTTCTACCTGCTAAAATTCCCTACGGATCAGGATTCCTCCCAGACACAAAATGCCACCCTTGGATTCCTTGGCAGTGACAAATGCCTTCTCCAAACTGATATCAGGTAACTGGGGGATTGAGGATTTTTTCACAGGGAAAAGGGCCACCATTCACTTACAGAGGCCTGTTGCCTGGAGATGGCTTCTGCCTGCTAAAATTCTGAATGGATAAGGATTTCTCTTGTATCTATGCTGCCACTACTTAGAACCCTGGGCTTCTTTGGAGCACACAACGCCTTCTCCAAACCTATATTAGGAACATGAGAGCGAGACTACTTTCTCTGGGAAAAGTACCACCATTTGCGTCTAGAGCCCTGTGATGGCGACCGTGCTTCCGCCTGCTGAAGTTTCAAATGGATAGGGATTTATCACAGCCTCAAGCTGGCACCACTCAGATCCCCAGCTCCCCTTGCAGTGCAAAATGTCTCTTTTAAACTGACATCAGGAAACTGGAAGGGTGAGTTTTATTTCGTAGATCAAAGGGGCCAATATTCTTGTTCAGGCCCCTGTGCCTGGAACCAGGCTTCAGCCTGCTAAAATTCCTAACGGATCAGGATACCTCCCAGATGTAACCTGCCGCAATGTAGAACCCTGGTTGTTCTTTGAGCGCCAAATGCCTCCCCTAAATGGACATTACTAAAGCAGTGGAGGGATTTTTGTTTCACAATGAAAAAGGCCACCGTTCATGTCCAGAGCCCTCTACCTGAGACCGGGCTTCTGCCTGCTAAAATTCCAAACACGTCAGGATTTCTCTTGGACGCAAACTACCACCAGTTTGAATCCTGGCTGTCTTTGGTGTGCTCATCCCCTCTTCCAAGTTGATATCATGAAACTGGGATGGTGAGTTTTGGTTCACTGGGAAAATGGCCCAAGTTTGCATTTATGGGTCTGTGGCCACGTACCAGCCTCCGCATACTAAATTCTGAACGTATCAAGATCTCTCGCAGACCCAAGATGCTATCACTTAGAACCCTGGCTGCCTTTGTAGTGTGTAACACATATTCTCTACTAATATCATGGAACTGTTGGGGGGAGGGGGGGTGTATGTGAGTTTTTCTTTATAGAGAATTTATTATTTTTCCTGTTCTTTTTATACCATAGATAGTGTTAAGTAGGGGTCCCTGTGAGACACAGTTTTTATCATTCCTAGTCATCCATCCTGCTTAGGCATATGTGTAGTACTTCTTAGCAATTGCTAATGAATAATTATGTAACTGAATAAATTATCTAGGTTATCTCGTTATGCTGCTGAAACACAAAGTTTTATTTCTGACCAGATTTCTGCCCTTTTTGTCGAAGTACTTTTTGTATAAAGGATAGCATTTTCATTTCCTATAAAGTTTTCTTTTATATTGAAAAAAGACTCACCTTTCTGTCCTTGAATTCACTTGCCTTGATTTCAATTCAGAGGAGCCAAACAGCTGCAGGTCTTCTGAGGCCTTTTATACCTTGCTCTGACTTTTTTGTTGGAAGGAGAGGCGGACCCAATCAGGGGTATATTAACCCCAGGTTTTGCTAGGGGTCTTCATTCCCTCTCTGGGAATCAGAGACAGAATCAGCTGAGTTCTCTCATTTCTATGAAGAGGCTGTTTTACCTTATCTCACTTTGCTTTTTCAGGAGATGATTTTGGATACCTAAAACTGCAGAGGTTTTGAAAATACAGCGAAGAAAATAGCATTGAATGCAGGGAGTATTTCAGTTTGTGCTTTTGGGTTGCACATTCAGAGGCAATAAGGTGCTTTTGCAATTTTTGGCTTTGCTCTTGTTTATTTTTTTAGGAGGAATACAACTTCCTGAAATTCCAGGTTGTTTCAAGAATGACATATGGTATTTTTTTCAGCAAGTTTGTATTGTCACAAAAGGCTCTGCCTTGTGTCAAAACTAGTGTTTGAGATCTAGGCTTCAGATGAGTAAGTTGAGGACTGTGACCAGAAGAGGGATGGTGAGCATGGTATACAGTTAGAAGTTAGTAGTGGGGGGGTGGGGAGCTGGTTTTGAAGGCAGCACAGTGCAAAGTGTCCATTTGTAGGCCCCCAATGCTTTTCACAAGAACAGCAGATGCATTTACATGCCTTACAGTGCATAGATGCAGCTGCCTGGCTCACTGCAATGCCATGTAGTTTTGTCTCTTGCTAACCCAGGTGCCAATCATAATAACAGCCACAGGCGTAAACTTAGGATAAAGCCAGAGATTGAAGAACTGATTAGAAGAGGGTGAGTAGCTGAGTAGTAGGGACTTGCAATTTGTTATGTGGGATGTAGTTGGCCTTCAGGTGATATCTGCAGATTGACCTGTGATATCTGGAGGTATTAAGTTATCCTGCAGGGATTTGACTTTTGTCCTTAATGCCTTTCAAATGTATCCAGATCCAGTTCATGGGAGAGAACCCCATCCCAGGCAAGGGGTTTGCCCTGAGAAGGTCAGTCACAGTTTGCCTTTCCAGGGCAGCCATAAATGGTGACTCTGTTAAAGGAATTTTCGTTGGTTTTTTTTTGTTTGTTTGTTTGGTTTTTTTAAATGAAGCTGGATATTGGCAGTCAAGGGGAAGCGACACGGTGAGTAGTTACTGGTGGACAGAAGCAGCTGTTATTGATCAGGTCTCAATTTCGGGTGCAACTTCCAGCCTTCGTTATCTGTGCATTTTATGCAATGCACTTGGATTACACTGAGACTGCTCTCACTGACTGGCCAACAGGCATCAGCCTCCGAGGGGGGACGAAGCGTGCATCCCAAGTATCCAGGCATTCTTGGGAGGGTGGAATTATATGATTTTGGCCACTATGCTGCTTGGAGCATTTCCTGATGTTTGGTTTTCTTGATTGCAGCGGACTAAGAGAAAACAGCCTGGTGATGGCAGGAATTTCCCACATGGTGGAACTGCTTTTCTTCACCACTGTCATAGATTCCTATCCCTGGACATCTGACAGATAAGTGGAGGGTTAAAACCCACAAAGGGGATGAGAGCAGGATGCTTTGTCTGGACTTGTCAGGAGGGATTTTTTAAGACAGCTTTAGAGGCAGGGATGTCCAAGAAGCAGCCCCTTAGGCCTCATAAGGGGAGAGTCTCAATTTGATCCCCATGCTGAGGTGCACACAGTAGAGCAGCTCCTGTGGGTGTCATGTCACTTGTCCGTGGTGCAGTCTGTGTCTTTTGTGTGTGTTGTATTGTACATCATTTGTGTCTGCCCTTTGAGGAGTGTATCAGAAACTCTGGAGTTGTTCTTAGTAGCTCTTCTCTCTGCCTTCCTTGGCTGGGTGCCTGCACCATGGAACCTTCAACTCTGTATTCCGACAGGCATCTGAATCTCTTCTCTTTTTAGAAGCATCCAGTCTGATGTCTTTTAAAGTCTTGTTCTGCACAGTATTGACAGCTGTGCACTGCAAGGATCCATTACAGCAGATTGGGACTTGGAAGAATGTGAAGATAGGGAGAAGATTCTGAGGCATCTGTCTCTGTGATTGTTAGAAAAAATGCTTCTGCTTGCATCTTTTTCCAGCCTTGTTGGCTTGCTATCAGTCTCCCCTAGGTAATTTCATTTTGCATTCTCCTGTCTTCACGGTCATTCATCTGGCCCAGAAATTTTTCCTCCCCGTGTCATCCCCTCGTTTGTCATGTCCTGTGTCATGGGTGCCTGCACGTATTTGGCCTGGAGCTGCTCTGCCCTGGTACATAGTCTGGGAGTGGGTGCAATAGGATCAGTCCTAGGGATTTGCAATTTGTAATGTGGAGTGTAGTTGGACTCTAGAAGATATATGCAGATTGAGCCAAGATGTCCGGAGGCATTAAGTTATCCTGCAGGGCTTTGACTTTTGTCCTACCTTCTTTTCAGATGCAGACGGATTCAGTTTGAAGCAGAGGACTCATCCTGGCTGAGGGTGCTCCCATGAGAAGGTCAGTCACAGTTTGCCTTTGCAGGGGAAGAGTAAATGATGGGTGTGTTATAGCACTTTTCTTTCTTTTTTTCTTAGGAATCAAAGCTGGATATGTGCAGCGAAGTTGAAGTGTGCAAGGTGAACAGTGACCTGTGTACAGAAGCAGCTGACTTTGCTGAGTTCTCAATTTCTGGTGCAGCTCTAAGCATCCATTACTGTTTGTGTGTTTCAGGAATTCTCTTGAATTAAGTTGAGATCTCCTCCCTGACCTGGCAACTGTTGGGGGTTGAGTGTTTTTCCTATTGCTGTGTCAATTTAAAGAATGTTTTCCCATTGTCATGCCAATGGAGCTGCCGCTTACACCGCGGACCTTTGCGGGCTCTGGACAAAAGGGGTAGGTGGGATCGGCTTGGAGAGGGGCTCTCATGCTTCCGGAGGGGACTTGTGTTTCTGGGGGCGGGGAGGAGGATCCTCTCGGTCTTGGAGCCACGCGGCCGAACGCAGGAGAGAGCCAGACCCTCTGCGATCACCTGCCCTGCATCTGCCCTGCTACAGCCTCCAGTCTCTGCAGACACAGCTGAGCACCAGAACCCAAACGGTGAGCGAGGAGCTGCCCGCTCCAGCCGCTCCCCCCTGAGACCGGCGCGGCCGCGGCCGCCCCTTCCCGCCTCCGCTCCCGCCGAGAGAGAGGGTGCTCACAGCTAAAGAAAGGACTGGAACCGAGTAATCTGTTCTGTTTTGTTACTAATTTTAACAACTGCTGTTGTTTCTGCTGGTACAGTTAGATATATTAGTAAAAGAGCTGTTATTCCTACCCCCTTATCTCTGCCTCAGAGTCCTTGATTCAAACGTTTATAATATTTGGGGGGGAGTGGAATTCAGGTCTCTGTTTAAAAGGAAAATTTCTGCCTTTCTTGGCAGACCCTTGTCCTTCAAACTAGGACAGCAGCAGACTCATCTCACTGCTCATGCGAGCTCTCCAGAAGTATTACAGGGATCTTTGATTAACCCTTCACCTTTTCGTATTTGAAGGTGCCATCCGGGTAGCCTTTGGCATTCGCCGAGCTATTGTGGTGAGTCGGAGAGTTTGGGAGGCGGAGCATGGGTCTGGTCTAGTTTCAACCCTGCCACATTACCTCGTCTCCTCTTAATCCAGGTATATCCTGTGAAGATGGCATCAGCCACTGAGAATGGCCAACGTGCCCTGAGGACCTGGGCTTTCTTTGGAGATGGTGAGTAGTGGAATTATCTGGTTTTGGTTGGTGTGCTGCTAAGAGGATACAGTTGTGTTTAATGTTCTTTTTTGTAGCTGGCTAAGAGGCAACAGCCTGGTGCTGGCAGGAATTTTCCAGCTTGCAAGAGGCTTTTCATCACACCTGACATGGATTCTCTTCCCTGGTTCCCTGGATGTCTGACAGATAAGTGAAGGGGCATCATTCACAAAGGGGATGACAGGGGGATGCTTTGTCTGGACATGTCAGGAGGGATTTTTAATCCCAGCTTTAGAGGCAGGGATGTCCAAGAAGCAGCCCCTTAGGCCCCATAAAGGGAAAGTGTCAATTTGATGCCCATGCTGAGGTGCACAGGGTAGAGCAGTTCCGGTGGGTGTCACGTCACTTGTCCGTGGTGCAGTCTGTGTCTTTTGTGTGTGTTGTATTGTACATGTCTTGCCTTAGCCCTTTGAGTGCAGTATTAAAAAACCTAGCATCTTGTGCTATCTGCATTCCTTTGCCCGCTGCCATTCAATCTTTGACTCAGGAGCTTGGACAGCCATCTGAATCTCATCTCTTTTTCAAAGCATCTAGTAAGATGTCTTTTAAGGTCTTGTTATGAGCTGTATTGATAGCTGTGCACCGGAAGGATCCATTACAACAGATTGGGATTTGGAAGAATGTGAAGACAGAGAGAAGATTCTCAGGCATCCGTCTCTGCAGTTCTTGGAATAAATGCTTCCGCTAGCATCTTCTTCCAGCCTCAAGGGCTTGCTTTCAATCTCCACTCTGTCATCTCACGTTGCCTTCTCTCCATCTTCACAGTCATTCTTCAGTCTGCCAGTTTTATCCTCCCTAGTGTCATCCTCTTGTTTGTCATGTGTATGACGGGTGCCTGCAAGTATTTGGGCTGGAGCTGCTCTTCCCTACTGCATAGTCTGGGTGCAGGTGGGATAGCACCAGTCCTGGGAATTTCAGTTTGTAATGTGGGGTGTAGTTGGTCTCAGATATCTGCAGATTGACCCAAGGTCAATTTTCTGGAGCACAGTAGT